>NC_057388.1:61158570-61290697 GCF_019320065.1 Cervus canadensis | reverse complement strand
GGCTTGCCAGACACCCTGGTAAGCTTAAATTTTAAATAAATAGTAATTTGTTTTAGTATGAATATGTCCTAAATAATGCAGGATCCATTCTTATGCTAAACATTATTTATTTTTAATCCAAAATTTAAATGTAACAAAACACCTTGTATATTTAGTTGCTAAGCCAGACTGTTTGATTTAGGGATGAAAACTGAAGACTTATAAGGACAAGTAAAAAAGAGTATTCATTTTTCTTACTACAAACCTTTTGCTCTAAAGTTTTGTTGAAAGATCACCTAATTATCATTTTCTTACTGTATATACCAAAATAGGAAATGATTTACTATTGGGATTCAAACCTTAATAGGAAGAAGGAATAGTCAAAAATAATCATAATGAGGCAGGTATTCTCACTATAATGAATTCTATCTGAGAATCTAATATGGTAACTTATTCTCCTTTTAGTTTTCATTTTTCTTGAATATTAGTAAGATTTATTACCTTTATATTTTTAGTCATTCATACATTTTCTGTTTCTGAATTGCCTGATTATTATACTGCTTCTACTTCCATGTATATATCTTTTGATTTCTAATTGCATGCCATACGTTAATGTTATGAAAACTTTTAATGTCACATATACTGCAAGTATTTTTACATTTTGTAAACATTTTGACATGTTTGCTATGTTTGCTAGAGTAAACTTTAAATTTTTATCTGGCCAAATCCATCATGATTTCCCTTCATTGCCTTTGGTGTCATTTCTCTCTAGACTTTTACCACCTCAAGATTAGGAGAATGTTCACCAATAGTTTATTCTAGGACTGTTTCAGTTTTCACATTAAATCCTTAATGCTATTGAAATTTATTTTGATGACTTCTTTAGTACTGTATTTTTCTTCTGTTCATTGCTTTTAAATTAATATTTAATTTAGAAACAATTATATACTGACATACAATTCTATAAAATAATACAAAGGCTTCCTGCCTTAATGCAGAATCTTTTTAACAATGCATACGTAACTTATTTCTGCATGTGCACATTTTACACAGGAAGATTTTGTCTTCCAAACATAGTCAATGGGTACAAAGTTATAATATCATGATCATTTCTTAAGTCCATTTATAATGACTAGGATCTACTCTCTTTGCTACATTCCCTGAGATTCTATGGTTATGATCACAGTGGGAAAGGAAGAATGATGATAATCTCTCTGATATCAGAAGAGTAAAGAATACTGCTAGAATTTGCCTCAGTAAATAGTCTGGAAGGAAAGGGAATTTAGACACAGGAGCTGACTTAAATCTTGATGCCTTCACTACCAGCTCATTTATTTAATTAAAATCTTTACCATCATGATAGTTTTCCATTGAAATAAAATATGATGCAACTTTTATTGTATGACAACGTATTTTTAATTTGAGATGTGTGCACCTGAGGATATTAAAGCGAACTGTGGGACCTGTCATTTTGCAAAGGTATTAAGAATTGCAGGGCTTCCCTGGTGGCTCAGTGGTTAAGTATCCGCCAGCCAAGGCAGGAGACATGGGTTTAATCCCTGGTCCAGGAAGATCCCACATACCTTGGAGCAACTAAGCCCATGTACCACAACTACTGAGCCTGTGTCAACAGCCCACAACTACAGAGCTCATGCGCCACAACTGCTGAAGTCCACAAGCTCAAGAGCCCATACTCCACAACAAGAAAACCACCGCAATAAGTCTGTGCACAGCAATAGAGAATAGCCTCCACTCACCACAACTAGAGAAAAGCCCATGCAGCAATGAAGACACATCACAGCCAGAAATAGACAAAACTATATATATATAAAGAAAGGTAGATGGAAGGAAAGTGTGATAGAGCCCAACTAAAACTACTCTTCAGAGAAATAAACATCTGCATTGGTCAGAGAGCTCCAGAGAAATGAAATAGAAGGTAGAGAGACAGAGAGATAGACAGGCAGACAGATACAGACATAGATATATGTAGAGACAGAAATATCTATATTTGCATCTATCTATCTGTCTACCAAGACATATGTTATAAGCAATTGGCTCACACAATAATGGAACCTAAGAAATTCCATGATCTGTTGTCTGCCAGTTGGAGATCCAGGAAAACTGGTGGTGAGGTTCCAACCAGAGTCAGAAGCTCATAATCCAAGAGTGCCAATGGTGTAGATCCCAGCTTCAGAGCAGGAGTAGACTCTTGTCCCAGCTCAATAAATCAGGAAGAGAAAAAGAATTTTTCCTCTACCTTTTCTATTCAGGCTCTCCACAGATTGACTGATACTCATCCACAGTGGGGAGAACAATCTGCATTTCTCAGTCTACTGAGTCCAATGCTAATAGTCTCTTTTGGAAACACCCTCGCAGGCACACCTAGAAATAATAATTAGCCAGATATTTGGGCATCTTGTGGCCCAGTGAAGACAACACATAAAATTAATCATCACAGCATCAGATAAGACAACACAAGATTTCAGTAAGTTAACATTGAAGAACATCTGTTTAATTGTTGCAAAGGCACAAGGTAATTGCCCTTTGGTAAAATTTATGCTATTATTATTTACCTGTATTTTAAACCACTTGTCTGGAATGCTTGCCTACCCATTATCCCATCTTCAAGAGCCAGAATTAATACTTTTGCTTCAAAGAAGCCTTTTTTTATGCCCCTAAATGAACATTTTCCTCTTTTAATTTTTGTGAACAGCTATATTGTACTTCTTTTAAAATGCATATTCTGCTTCATGATATTTAGTTAATAAAGACTATTTCTTATAAGTTCCTCAAAGTTTCTTTGTACACAGTAGATAGTAAAATATTAAATTGAATTAGTAGATGTCATTATTGAATTTAACTTATAGTTCATTTATATCATGTGCTTTTATGAGCAACTACTACTGTATATTACCTTGCCTGAAATGATGGAGACTACAAAGATGATTAAGTCACAATTCCCACAATTTTGAGTAAAGACAGAGTCCAGGGTCAAGTATTAATTCATTCATTAAGTGCTTATTGCTCATCACCTATTATCCATGCTCTAGACTAAGTATCAGGGATACAAAAATGGGTAAGTCATGGTCTTTGTTTCCCAGAAGTCCATTTATCTGAGTGGGAAAGGCAGAAATGTAGATAAACTGCTTAAAGGAAGTATGAAGAGTGCTACAATAAGGAATTACACACGTCGGTGTGAGTTTCAGAAGCAGGCTGGGTTGGGAGTGGAGAGCAATATGAGAAAAAGTTCTACACAATGAGTTCTGTTTGAACTCAATGAGATGGTATCCATTAAAGAGAAGGGGCAGAACTGTAGAAGGATCTGCACCCAGTGGGAACAGAGACAAGGGCACATTTGAGAATAGCAAGTAATTCTGTGCAACCAGAATATAATGAACATGAAGGAACCTAGATTGCAATGGTGTTGGAATGGAAGACCTGAGGTAGAGCATAGATGCCCTACATCCTTTCATTCTCCCTCCCTAGGATGAGGCAAAGCAAATGTTGAGAAGACAAGAATAGAAATGATGACAAAAGAGGGAATCACTGAGAAATAAAGACCTCTTTGGAGTTGAAGAGGGATTGGCATGGACATAGCTAGCTGTAGGTGAATGATTTGATCCAACTCTACCAGCCTCAAAGTCATTTCAGGTTTCTGGGAAGCTGTGTATATGGTTCTTGAAATAATAATCTTTTAATTATTTTCCCCAACAAAAGAGGAAAACTCCAAGTCCAAGAGAACTGACTTTGGGTTCCAACTTGGGCACAATTGCCTTGTCTTTAAATCCAGCTTGCTCCTAAATGGCAGGAGTGAACACCCTTCACATATTTCATGGTGGGAGGAAACCACCCACAGAACAAGTCATCCACAGACTGCTTGTTCCTCCCAACAGAGTGTTGACGGAACACTTTATTCCCCAGGCTCTGCTTCTACTTCACTGAATCATTTGAAATCTTTACAAGTGTTTGCGGGACTTTAATACTTGGATAGGGAGGAAGAGCAGAAGGGCATTCCTGGCTTGGGTTTGTTGTTTGAGTTTTTGAGTGGTCTTTCAAACTTATGAGTAACAGGAACAATGTTTTATTCTTCTCACTTTTATAGTTTTGATCAATATAACTTTAAAGTATTTTAAAAATGTGAGCTCCATTGGTCAAATATCAGTCTATGCAGAGGCTAGAAGCTGAGTAATCAACTTAGGAAATTATCTCATCTCATCCAATTCTCTCATATTATTGAAGAGGAAATTACATTCCAAGAAAACTTGAAACTACATGTCCAATATCATATATAAATTAACTATCTGTTGATTAATTATAATTTTTATGTTCTTGGTGATGAATCAATATCTTTCATCTGCTTGTTAGCTGTTGGAAGGCTCATAAGAGAATGTTAAAAAAAGGTATCTACTCAGATAGTTTTGGTCAAAATGGCAGTAATGGGGCATAAAGTGATGACAGAAAATTCTGCTTCAAAATGGTGATGTTATATGTATGTATGTGTGTATGTGTGCATATGCTGAAGTAGGAAATGGCAACTCACTCTAGTATTCTTGCCTGAAAAACCCATGGACAGAGGAGCCTGGTGGGCTACACTCCATGGGGTCACAAAAGAGTCAGACATGACTGATCATGCATGCACATGCACATATGTATGTGCATGAATATACATACAAAACTTTATTACTTTTAAAATTCAGATCCATAATGCACTATTCCCTGATTATGTATCCCTATTTCTGATAAGTTGTTTAACTGCTAAACCATTCTTAATGATTTCATAACCAGATTTTCTTTGATATTGTCAGTGCCTTGTTGGCAGTCATTCAATCATTCATTCAACAAACATACATTGAGTATCTTTTTCATGAATGGCATTTCATCTGGAGAGAGGGCAAGTCTTCCTGGAGCCCATGGCTCTATGTAGACTTCTCTTAAATCCTGCTACTAGCGAGGGCATTACATATGGAGAATGGAGGAGAGCAAGGCAAGCTTGAGATCCTATGAATGCTTGAACAGAGGCTGTGGTAACAAGGATCCATAGAGAGGCAGAGATCATGAGATCTCTTGTGAACCCAGAGTACCTTGTGGCTGTTCTTCATTATGAAGTTTTCTTCTTGACTACAGGGCTTTTTCAGAAGTGGTGGCCAAGGCTAGAGCAACAGCCTATAATTATAACCTTGAAATTAAATTCATAGTTAAAGGAATTTCCAAACTCTAATATGAGCCTTTAACTAATCTCAGGGAAGTTTTCATACTCATGGTCACATAATTATGTTATCCTCATACTTGTCAAACACATCTTCTTCTCAACTATCCAAACTAAGTAATCTCAAGATGACATGCGTTATCTACAAACTAAGGGTGTCAAATTTATATCCTATGAGAAAAACCACTGCATTGACTGGTGATTCATCTTCTTGACAGTTCTCGCCAGAACAATGAGAGGCAATATAGAAAAGAGAAGGAAAAAAAACCTGACCAATATGGAAAATTATTATTCTGTATACATTTTTCCTTAAATTTTCCCAACAACCCTATGCAGTTATTATTTCACACTCATTACAAAGATGAGGAAATAGATTATCAGAAGAATTTGAAAATTTCCCCTAGGAAATGTCAGAAAAACAGCAGAGCTGATTAAAATTTGGAGTTATCTGACCTGAAGGCACTTGTTCTTTTAACCACATAGAATGTGAACTGAGAATGCTGGCTACACCAAAAATGCTGGCTACACCAACTGCATGTTCCTTTCCCAAATAACCAAGCAACAGGTAATAGTTAAAAGATTATTTACTCTGGGTAAAGTGCTGTGCTGGGATCTCTGAGGAATACAGAGATTTAAAAAAGAAAAAGAAAACACAGTCCTTATTCCCCAGTATGAACAACCAGTTTGATCAGGCAAGATATTTGCATAGAGGTGCATAAGTTAAGTAACTTCAGAGGACAAGAATGTAATCATTATTGCTGCTCTGAGTATCAACTTATCTTATTTCACTGTGTGCTGAAGGCTTCACAGTGAAAACAGCCTGTATGGTTGCATTTGCTCAAGTGAAAGAAAATGTGATGTAAAACAACTGTATTAGTAACAAAGCCAAATTTTTCTCATTTTAACCATTTAAAAAATTTTGAAACCCTGATAACATTTCAGCACATTTCTTTTTGTCTCTTCAATTTCATTTTTTGTTTGTTTGTTTTATTTTGCTTTGTTCTTGCAAAATAGACTTCTTGATGCATATATAGCATCCTCTTGTTTGTGTGTTGTTAAATTTTATAATATTAGGAATTTCCTGTGTTATACACATACAGATTAATGATACAGTAATCAGAATACAAAGCTTCCCTGTGGTTCAGCAGTAAAGAATCTGCCTGCCAATGCAGGAGACATAGGTTTGATCACTGGATCAAGAAGACGACCTGGAGAAGGAAATAACAACCCACTCCAGTATTATTGAGGCTTCCCTTGTAGCTCAGTTTGTAAAGAACCTGCCTGCAATGCAGGAGATCCGGGTTCAATCCCTGGGTCAGGAAGAACCCCTGGAGAAGGAAATGGCAACCCACGCCAGTATTCTTGCCTGAAGAATCCCATGGACAGAGGAGCCTGGCGGGCTACAGTCCATGGGGTCACAAGAGTTGGACATGTCTTAGCTACTTAACCAATATTCTTAGCTGGCAAATCCCATGGACAGAGGAGCCTAGCAAGTCCCACCATGGGGTCACAAAAGAGTGAGAGGACCTGGTGACTAAACAACAACAACAACAACAGTGATTAGAAGATAAGGAGTCTGAAGAGAGAGAAGTATCTCTCAAACACAAAAGACAACGCAATCCAGAATGAGAATTCACTTTGGGTAAGTCAGAATTGGCAAGACCTAGGTTCCAAGTGGTCTTGGGGACACAGGGTTTACTAGGGGAGTCAGCAGAGGCCACATGCCATAACTTCTGCCCTGTCAGTCCACTGGACTATTTGAGCGGGCCACTTGATCTGTGGGGCTTCCTGGGTGGCTCAGCAGTAAAGAATCTGCCTGCAATGCAGAAGGCACAGATTCTATCCCTGGGTAGGGAAGACCCGCTGGAGGAGGAAATGGCAAGCTACTCCAGTATTCTTGCCTGGGAAATCCCATGGACAGAGGAGCCTGGCAGGTTACAGTCCATGGGGTCACAAAGGGTTGGACACAACTGAAGCAAATAAGCACCATGGTGCCTGATCTGTGTCCTTTTCCAAGAGACTGCCCTGGGGGTCAAGCCAGTGGATGATGCCAAAGCAAGGTCATTCAAGCATCAGAGAATACATTTCCAGAAGCAGATTTGTTTACTAACTGGGAAGGCATCCACTAAAACAGAGGGAACAAAAGAATTTTTCTTTACAAATCAGTCCCTGACCCTTGTTTTTAGCAAGGGTTCCCACTTTTCTTGGCAAGCTTTTTCCTACTCTAAGGCCAAGTACAACTGAGCTGGCAGGGAGCATATCCTCACTGGCTGTGCAAGGCTGGTGGCTGAGGTCATACATGTCATTGTAGAAAGGAAGCTAGAGGGGTGTATGTATAAAGCAGCACCTTGATCTAAAGTTTTGATGATTTTTACAATATTAGATTTGAAAAAACAGTCGATAGGTGAAAATTCCACTGTATAGGACAGAAGCAGCAATTTGAGATCAGAGCTGCTTAACACCTCCTGTTCCCACTACAAAGCAAAATCTTTTTGCTACACAGAAACTGACTTTCAGCTAGGTCAATGAAGGAGCAAGATTACTTGGGGAATCTTACTGTTTTGTCATACATTATTCTTTTCTTCAAACCCTGATCCTTTACAGAGTCTGATATCCCATGAATGTGGTTGAGCATGATTTGGGGGGTTTCCTCCTTGTGAGATTTTGCAGTGTCAAAGTTGATGCTTTTATTATTTTTCACACATACAAAATGCAAGGCATTGCCAGAGAGAACTTTTTTACTCAAAAGTCAAATAACTAAAATTAAATGTAGTTTCTAAATTTTATTTTGCCATATTATGGGTTCTAGCATATGAAATAATTCTATAGAGTTTAGAAATATAATCACCTCTGTAAAATTTCTCTTATGTTATCATTGAAATTTTTGTAAACATTTATTTGCTCCCAGAGGACATTCCTAAAGTTAACTTTCTAAAATTGGCTGGCTAAAAGGCCCACCATTAATATAGATATTAACTGTCCACCCTCTGCCTTTATTTTTAATTAATTGAGATTTCTTAATCATTGCTTTTTAAACATAAAGCTAGCAGTCATCCCAAATAATTTTTGCAGTAATTTATTATTGCAATAATAATTGTATATTTATACAAGTGAACAATAGAATTTTAGTATATAAAGCATGTAAGAAGACTCTTATTGCCAATTGCTCATAGAATGCTCATCTATAATTAAATAAAAATATTCAAATGTTTATAATAATCTGAACAACTTGACTTATTAACACACTGATTAGGAATGATTGTCTCCATGTAATATTATCAGTGATTGTGCAGAAGTTTGGGGATTTAAGACACAATGCTGAAGTAGGTATTTGACTATTCAGTCATTTCTTTAAACTTGAAGAATAAACTAACACAATTTCAGGTAGATGCCTGGAAAGAATTTAGTCAAGTTTAATGGTTTTGTACTCTGGCTTTGTTACTTTAATTTTTTTAATGTTTTGTTTTGTATTAGGGTATAGCCAATTAATAATGTTGTGATAATTTCAGGTGAACAGCTCAGGGGTTCAGCCATACATATACATGTCTCCATTGTCCCCTAAACTCCCCTCCCTTCAGGCCGCCACATAACATTGAGCAGAGGTCCACATGCTATACAGTAGATCTCTGTTGGTTATCCATTTTAAATATAGCAGTGTGTACATGTCCACCCCAAACTCCCTAACTATCCCCTTCCCCCATCCTTCCTCATCCCCAGCAACCATAAGTTCATCCTCTAAGTCAATGAATCTTTTTCTGTTTTGTAAGGAATTTCATTTGTATCATTTTTTTATTCCACATATAAGGGATGTCGTGCTATGTTCCTCCTTCTCTCTCTGACTTTCTTCACTCAGTATGACACGGAGTGAAGGTCCATTCATGCTGCTGCTAATGGCATTGTTTCATTCTTTTTAATGGCTGAGTAATATTCCATTTATATACCTACCATGTCTTCTTTATCCACTCCTCTGTCAATGGACATTTTGGCTGCTTTTATGCCTTGGCTATTGTAAACAGTGCTGTAATGAACATTAGGGTGCAGGTATACTTTTGGATCATGTTTTTTTGCAGACATATGCCCAGGAGTGGGATTACAGGGTCATATGGTAGCTCTATTTTTAGTTTTTTAAGGAACTTCCATACTGTTCTCCATAGTGGCTGTACTAATTTACATTCTCATCAAAAAGTATAAAAGGATTCCCTTCTCTTCACATCCTCTCTAGCATTTATTGTTTGTGGAATTCTTTTACGATAGCCATTCTGGCTGGTGTGAGGCTACATCTCATTGTAGTTTTGATTTGCATTTCTCTAATAATTGACAATGCCTAACGTCTTCCCATGTGCCCATTCACCATCTGTATACCTTATTTGGAGAAATGTCTATTTAGATTTTCTGCCCACTTTTTTTTTTTTTTTTACTAAGCATTATATTTTATTTATTTTTTCATTTATTTTTATTAGTTGGAGGCTAATTACTTTACAATATTGTAGTGGTTTTTGTCATACATTGACATGAATTAGCCGTGGATTTACACGTATTCCCCATCCCGATCCCCCCTCCCACCTCCCTCTCTACCCGATCCCTCTGGGTCTTCCCAGTGCACCAGGTCCGAGCACTTGTCTCATGCATCCAACCTGTTCTGCCCACTTTTTTGAGTGGGTTGTTTGTTTTGATGCTGTTACAAACAGCGTCATGAGCTGTTTGTAAATTTTGGAGACTAATCCCTTATCAGTCAGGGCTTCCCAGGCAGCGCTAGTGGTAAAGAACCTGCCTGCAAATGCAGGAGACATAAGTGACACGGGTCCTATCCCTGGGTGGAAGATCCCCTGGAGAAGGAAATGGCAACCCACTCCAGGATTCTTGCCTGGAGAATCCCATGGACAAGAGCCTGGCAGGCTACAGTCCATAGAGTCACAAAGAGTTGGACACTACTGAAGTGACTTAGCACAGCACAGCACAGCACCCTTATTGGTCACATCATTTGCAAATATTTTCTCCAAACCTGTGGGTTGTCTTTTTGTTTTGTTTATTGTTTCCTTTCCTGTGCAAAAGCTTTTGAGTTTAAGTAGGTCCCATGTGTTTATTTTTGTTTTTATTTCCATTATTCTGGGACAAAGATTGAAAAAGATACTGCTGTGATTTATGTCAGAATGTGTTCTACCTATGTTTTTATCCAAGAGTTCTATAGTCTCCAGTCTCACATTTAGGGCTTTACTCCATTTGAACTTATTTTTGTGTATGGAGTTAAAGAATGATCTAATTTCATGTTTTTTACATATAGCTGTCCAGTTTTCCCAGCACCATTTGTAGAAGAGACTGTCTTTCCAACAATGTGTAGTCTTGCCTGCTTTGTCATATATTAATTGACCAGAGGTGCATGGGCTTATTTCTGGGTGTTCTATCTTGTTCCCTTAATCTATGTTTCTATTTTTGTGCCAGAACTATACTGTTTTGATGATAGTAGGTTTGTAGAGAAGTCTGAAGTCAAGGAGCCTGATTCCTCCAGTTCTGTTTTTCTTTCTTGAGATTGTGTTGGCTATTCGGGGTCTTTTGTGTCTCTCTACAAATTTTGAGGTTTTTTTTAGTTCTAGTTCTGTGAAAAATGCCATTGGTAATTTGATAGGAATTGCATTGAATCTGTAGATTGCCTTGGGTAGGATAGTCATTTTGAAAATATTGACTCTTCTAATGCACAAACATGGCATATCTTTCCATCTGTTTATGTCTTCTTTGATTTCTTTCATCAGCATCTTATAGTTATCAGAGTACAGGTCTTTTGCCACCTTAGGTAGGTTTATTCTTAGGTACTTTATTCTTTTTGAGGTAATGGTAAATGGAATTATTCTTAAATTTCACTTTCTGATCTTTTGTTGTTAGTATATAGAAATACAACAGGTTTCTGTGTATTAATTTTATAACCTGCAACTTTACCAAATTCATTGATGAGTTCTAGCAGTTTTCTGGTAACATTTTTAGGATCTTCCATATGTGGTATCTTATAATCTACAAACAGTGACAGTTTAACTTCTTCTTTTCCAATTTGGATTCCTCTTACTTCTTTTTCTTCTCTGATTGCTGCACTTGCTGTTTTAATTTTGTACATATTTATTTAGCACCTACTATCTGCTGATAATTCAAATACTGACAACCAGCCAGTAAAGAAGGAGGCCCTTGTTCTCAGTGGTCTGATAGTATGAAGATTTTAAACAATTTACACAACTGCCCTAGGCTTCTGTCTCTTTTCTTACTCTGTCTCCTTTCTTATGATAGGAGATATTAATAAAGGTCATGATGATATTAATAAAGGCCAAATGAGGTGATGGGGACAGGCTATATTTCTTGTATCATGTGCATAATATATTTATTAATATCCCAATTGTCTCAACCATCCTTTAGGACAGATGAGCATGAATCTGCATGCTCAGTTGTGTCTGACTTTTTGCAGCTCTATGGACTGTAGCCCACCAGGCTCCTCTGTCCATAGGATTCTTCAGGCAAGAATAATGAAGTGGGTTCCCATGCCCTCCTCCAGAGGATCTTCATGACCTAGGGGTTGAACCTGTGTCTCCTGTATTGCAGGCAGATTCTTAACCACTTGAGCCATCAGGGAAGCCACACACACAGTTTCATAGTCATGGGAACATATTTGGAGTCCAGAACCTGGGTTTGAATCCTGTTTGTTATGTGACTTGGGTATGCAATTTAACCCCACTGCTCTTAAATTTACTACAAAACTGTGACAATTAGATTATTTCTTTCAGGGAACTTGCTTGGATAAATGAGCCAGGCTCCCAGAAATTGTGAAGCTGGATCCATTCACTGGATTGTGAGCCCTCTGGTCCTCTCCCTCTTACTGAACCAAGCCTGGAAGCTGAACTTATTGCATCTAATTTGTTTGTGTGTGTGTGTTTGTTTTTAATTAGCATGCTGAATTACTCTCTTATAATGGAGGAGAAGTCACAAGGAGGCCAGGAAAAGAGCAGGAGAGACATATTGAAATCTACCAAGCAGGCATGGGCTCCCCTGGATGAGCAGCTGCCCCCTGGCTCTGAGGAGGAGGACCACAGTCTCACCACCCCCATACTGGGTGAGAACAGGCCATCAGGGCTATTTGAAACCAACCTACTATGAGTGGTGAAGGATGTGGAGCTTTGGGCTGGGGACAAATGATTTTGGAACAAGGACTAGACTGTGAAGATGCCAGTATTGCTGGTATGACAACCAAAAACTTTTATGAAATGGGCACATCTGACTTCACCTACAGACACTTAAAATACAAACCTTCTTAATGGAAACAGACCAACTAAAGAATGAATTCTGCTTCCTTTCCACTCCAATGTCCCCTCATTCTAAGTCTCCTAGGACCCCAAAACTGTGGAGTTCATGTCAGTGACATGAGGCTTCTTGCAGGACATCAAACATCTTATTGAAAGGCTCTTATTTGCAGGTCTTTGCACAAGGTGTTGCTACTAATTTTAATTGTTTAAAGAGTAATAAGTAAGGAAACATTTGTCTTTTCACTATGATTTCTTATTTGCTTGTTTGTGATGTAACTATTTGATGGCTTTTCTTCCTTGCCACCACCAATTTATTCTATCCCTTCACAGTAACTCAGTTGAAGACTAAGCACCTCCCATGTCCTTTTGGCCTTTTTGGTTCACCAGACACCTTGTGAGGGAGTAATTCGGGTATCTTACTGCTTCTTAGGATAAAGTCAGAGAAAATAAACCCAGAGTAACTTGTAATCAACTGGAAAGGAAGCAAATATTTACAGGAAAAACTGCTTTTATAGCCTTTCCTTTTTGCCTCTTGACTAGTTTGTTGAGCCAGTGACAAAGATCCACCTTAAAAGACTGGTGCTTTTATAACACAGGGTGCCTTTGGCAATTCTGGGACTGTAGTGCAATTTGCCCTAGAATGAATGCAAATCTACTTTCTAACCTGGCAGAGAACTCCTTGCAAATAAGCATCACTGGCTAGCTGCCTTAGGTAAATGTGATTCAGTAAGGAGAGTCTCCACGTGATTCATACTCAACAAGGAAAGGCAAAAGTCTCCCATGCTTTTTCAGCCTTTGTGTCATACCAGGTAATTTAAAAATTATTCTAACATCTCTTGCTCTTTTTTTCCTTTTAACATTTTCTTTCTCTTTAAGTTATAGTCTTTTGGCAAGTTTATACTTTATTCTCAGGAAAAGCCAATTATGGAAAACAGGAAGTTTTGCCTTGGGGGAAAAATGACTCTGCTTATAGAAACATGTGATTAAATACTAGGAAATGGACCTATTGGGTAGTGGCTAAATAATGGGGTGATATCTCTTCACCTGGTTATGCTTTGACTGACTGCTCTGTTTCTCATTTGCAGAAGATTCCAAACAAGAAATTATTCAGCAGTGGCTGGACTCTGGATTCTTGTAAGTGTTTCTTTATGCCCTTGCACATCCTTCCTGCAAAGATCCATGAAAACATGTGGGTAACCCTTCTGGGACAAGGTGTGACATGTAGGAATTTTCATTTTAACTGGGTGTTTGAAGGACTAATCTCTTATTGCAAAGGTTATATATCCACTTAAAAGTACAAAATAGAATAATACTATTTCAGTCCCCTAGCTGTTCATTGATTTCTTCAAGTCCTCTTGTCATAAAGCTTAGCTCTTCATTTACTCTGGTCTGTTTAATTAAAAAGTGATTTAGCATAATTTTGTTGTTTGACTCACAATACTTTTGTTTCTTTATAGTGTCTCTGTAAATGAAAATTTTCAGCCAGTCGTCGACCACATTGGTAAGACAAGAGAACCCAGAAGCAGTTATGCTTTGTGTACCTGAGTAGATGTATTAAAATGTTTGTTTGACTAAATCTTTTAAAAATGAGAATTATCAGAGCTTCCTAGAAATGAAACAGATCTTGGAAACCATTCAGCTCAATCACTTTGTGTAATAGGTAAGACAAGTTCAGAAAGGGTAGGTGTTATCAAGCAGCAGATCGGGGACTGGAAACCAGAACTCTTGCCCATATTGTTAGCTCAGACTCTTAACAGAAAACTTGCTGGGTCTGTAAAGACATTTTGCAAGGATGTGATTATGGAAATGAAACTGTTTAATATTTCCTTACACTGTATTGCATTTTTATTTCTAAATCTAGTTTATACCCTTCAATCTTAAAATTATATCTTCTCTTTCTAATGATGCATTTGTTCTCAAAAACAACAAATGACTGAATTCTAGAGCAAACAGTGCACATATCAAGTATGTATTTCTGAGGCAGAAAATGTGGCACACTTGTTACATTGAGATTTGATAAGAACATTATAAGAAGAAAAAGAAATTTACCTACAAGTCTCACAGTTTCCATCTTCACTAAATCAAATATGGTATTTCCTAGAATGTAAGACTCCTCAATTGTAAAATGCACCCACATTTTAAGTACCACTCAGATAAGAAAACAAAACAACCATCCATGTCGATTATAATTAGGCATTATAATAGGCCACACTGACTACCAGACACATCCTGATTTCATAGTTGTTAAAATGTGAAAAAAAAGTGTGTTTTAAAATTGATGAAATGCCCTAAATAACGTATGTAAAAATGACATAAAACAAAAATTTAATGATTAGAGGGAAAATTATTAGTCTAATTGTTACTTACTTGGCTGGTTTTAATTATTTCACTTTCTTCACTGCCATTTAAATTAAGATTGACCATTTGCTACAAGCCAGTTTAAATTTCAGAATTTTTACTTTAAAATCTAGGTATATCATTAAAATTTCTTCCTTCTCCAAGCTTATTTTTTTTTAAATATGAAAGTTTCATGATGCCAAAATCTCTAAAGATGCTTGCCAATAAGTTGAATTTAAGTACCTTTGTTATTGATAGTTAATTCTCAAGAAAAGACAAGAAGTTAAGAAATATTGCCAGCATTTCAGATCCCTCTGATATTTCATCTTTCCCAGTTTTTAGTGGGAGGTCTGGCAACCAGTTCTGGGGTTGTCAGTAACTATATTAGAAGCTTCCCTTCCCAGGAATTAAGACAAATCATGGCCCTTCCTCCTCTGAATCAAGTCAATGAAATAAAGGCATGAAGTGAAGACCTGGAGGAAAGAAGGGATAACAAAGTGACTCTCAGATCAGACACACACAGTTTCTATTTCCCAGGGTCTTTATCTTTAGTGAGGTTTTTAATAATAATGGAACAGCTTCTTACAAGTTTAACTGAGCCGTCACTTTTACAAGGCCCTTCCTCATCTATCATATTTTAAGTTCAGTAACCTAGCAAGACTGGTGTTCATTTATGTTTCACAGGTGAAGAATCTGAGTGGTCAAGTGCCACAATTTTTAGTCACAGCTGGTTAGAGGTGGGCAGAGGAGCCTGCAGGCAGGCAACCTCTCAGCCCCTCTGTGTGCTGGTTTTGCCACAATGAGCTCAAGGCATCCCAAGTCTAGGGAAGCCAAACACTGCACCAGGAAGTGGAAACTACAACAGTAGTAGCAGAAACTGGAGACCTGAAGGTCATGAAGTGTGTTTCAGAGAGAAAACTATGGTGAAACCAAAAGGAACTGAAGTAGAGAAAGGAAAGGAGTCTCTGCTGGAGCGGAAATCCTGAAAAAACTCCCATAATCCCACTATGATGTAGAGTGGTGCGTTCATTCTTAGGGCAGCCATAAACAATTACCACAGAATTGGTGGCTTAAAAACAGAAATTCATTCTCTCACAGTTATGAAGGCTGAAGGTCTGAAATAAAGTGTCAGCAAGGTTATTCTCTCTCTGAAGGCTCTAGGGAAGAGGCCTATCCAGTCTCTTTCTCGTGGATCCCATCAACCTTGGCGTTCCTTTCATCCTTGCATCCTCCGCCTCTGTCTTCACATGGCTGACTTTCCCCACTGAGTCGTCTCCTCTTCTCTTAAGGACACCAGTCATTGGATTTAGGGTTTAAGCCTCATCTTTACCCAGTATGACCTCACCTTTACTAATTATATCTGCAGAGACCCTGTTTCTAGATAAAGGATATCTTCTGAAGTGAAATTTCAAATACTGAAGTGAAATTTGAATGGATACTATTCAACCAATTACAAGTAGAAATCATTCTGCTGTTTTCTTCTCTCAGTGATAATTCTAAGGCTTTCTTCATTAAAGTAGCAACAACATCCAAGTGCCTGCTTATCTTTCAGGTGACCCTGTACCTCCCATGGAAAACATTTTAGTGGGCCTCAGATAAAATGAAGAAGTGGAATAAGGTTTCAGTTGCCCTGTTGCTGATTTCCTCCTCTGTCTTGAGATGGCCAAGGTCAGGTCTTGGCTTCTTATGGTGATTCTTTGGTTTTCATGATGCTCTGTGGCTCCCTAAATTCTAATTTTTATTCAGCTGGAATCTGGTTGGCCCATCTTGTTCACCACCGTTATGCTAGGTAAAGCCCCTTAACCCTTGGCAGTTCAGTGTCTTCAGTAAAACTCAGAGGAAAAAGAAATTAGTACATGTCAAGGGCACACAGGCTAGGTACTCTATATGCATATTATTTCGTTTACCAGAACCATCTTCTGAGGTGGATATCATCTTTATTAACTTTTGCAAAGAGGTAAATGAAGCTCAGGAAGGTTAAGTAACTTGCTCAAAGTAACCAGTCAGGAGGAAAGTGAGTTGAGATTCGAACATGGGTCTGTCTGACTCTGTAACCACATTGCCTCTCTAGACTATAGTATGAATTACTGTCCATATTATGCATGGATGCCCCTGGGAGTTTCCTGGGAGGAAAGCTCTGCATTAGCATCCCTGCTGGAAAAGTCAAAGCATGAGCAGAGTGGGTCAGCTCCCTGGCAACCACTTCCCCTTCCAGCTCTTCTGACTCTTGTACCAGCTTTCAGGGCCACAACTCAGTTCTCTTGAATTTAAATTTTTTTAAGTGGACAATGCTAATTTTTAAATGTCTATCAAATATCTGTAGAAATACAAAATGGCCACATCTGGATCTTAAAATTAAAATAAAAAAGATGCATAAAAGAATTTTCTGGCAAGTCATAAATCATTCTACCTTAACTCTAGAAATTTTAAATTATAAGAAACTAAGCTCTTAGAAAATTGACATGACTAAGGAACTAATGCTTAATAGTTGGGAAATTCTTTTTTTTTCCTGAGGCTCACTAGGTTTCTGATCTCTATACATTTCAGTCTCAAAAGTGATAATAATGCTGATTATTATGAGTAATAATTATCATATATCGAGTGCTTATTGCATATTTGAAAACTATTGTGATGTACTCCTCAAACAAGGTGATTGATTAATTTCATTAAATACTGAAGAAACAGACACTCAGTAAAGTTGAGAGATTTTCCCAAAACCACTTAAAGCCAAAGAGGTGGAAACATGATTTGAACTCAAGTCTGTTTGATTTCAAAGTTTATGCTCTTCTTACCAGAAACCAGTATACTGCATAGTGGTATAAATCTATGGCCATTAATTTTCTCCCTAGACTTTCCTTATTTCTGTGAACCAAGCTTGGATAGCAAAAAGAGACACTTCCTAAATTTAGGATTTTTTTTATACTGATAAAACCTTATTTCATTTACACTTGAGGTACATAAAGATTTTTTAATTATTAATTTAAAAAAGTATAGAGGAAGATGTAAAAAGGTACTCTGAATTAATCTATAAATAACTCCTATAACTTAAATTTGCCTCAGCTTTCTTCAGCCTGTGGGTAAACATCACATTACAATGAAATTAGTACACCAATTCTGAGAGATCATTGCCTTTATCTGGGTGTCACAGGGTCCATTGTAAAGTATCCCCTATAAATATTAGTATTTCTGGGAGCCAACAGAAGATGCCTCACATATTTTTATGAAAGAGCTGACTTCCACTGTCACTGCTGCTACTCTAACAGAATTTCCTGGGTGTCAACATATGGACAATTCATGTCTCATCACTTACTGAGTGTCTGTTCTTCTTGTGTTCCTCTGGTGTTCCAATTCTTACAGAATTTATGGAGACAGTCTTTTCTATTACACTGCATGTGCTGACCTAGGTAGCATTACTAATGTTCTGGGTCACACAAAACTCATGATGGGAATCAACTTTCAGCTTCTTCCTGCAACCCATATCTTTCTTTGAGTCTTAGACTTAGTCTGGAGACTAGAGAACAAATATGCTATCAACTCCATTTCCATGACCTTAAGCACAAAAAACTTCTGATAAATTCCCTTTTATTCCATTTTCCAGTTATTTAACAAATATGCATAGACTGCCTCCTATAAACTGGATACTTCATTAATATTGAATATGCTGAAGAAAAAAGATGCAATGGATATAGACACAATAAACAAATAAATATATAATATGCCAGGAGTATAGACAGTGAGGTTAAATGTCTGATAAAGTACCTTTGAGCAGCTACCTGAACAAAGTGAAGGGGTGTGACATTTGCTTATTTGTAGGATGAACTGTTCAAGGCACATGAGACAGAATGTGCAAAGACCCTGGGATGGGAATGTGCTCTCTGTATTCTAAGAATAGCAAGGAGGCCTAAATGGTTGCAGCTAAGTGAGCAAGGAATACAACAAAGAGCTATGAGTTAAAGAACTATTCAGAGGTCACATAATTTAGGGCTATATCCCTGTAAAAATCTTTTACTCAGAGGGAAAATGTTTTATACAAAAACATTTGTATAATGTTTTATACAAAGTAGTGGCATAGCCTTGGTTCTTTTTAATAGGACAGCTGTAGTGGCTACTTGGAAAATAAATTCTGTTGGAGAAAAGGTGAAACCAGGGAGCCCTGTTAGAAGGCTAAGGAAATAACATATGGAAAAGAGGATGAGGGCATAGACCAGGGCAATAGCAAATGTTGCAGAGAATACTGTTAGATTCTGGATATATTTGGAATATAGGTAGGATAAGATATGCTTGTGGATGTAGAATATAAAAGAGAGAAAAAAAAGCCAAGGATGACCGCAGTGAATTTTGCCCAAGCATTTGGGCAGAATGCATGGTCATTTATTGGAATGGGAAGAACATAGAAGAATCAGGCTTGAGGTAAGAGATGCGATTTTAGGCATGCTATGATTCAAATACCTAATAGAAACCCAAAGAGGTACTAATAAATAGGGATACGTTACAAATTGGAAATGTACAAATTGAAAATGTACATGTACAAATTGGAAATACAAATCTCAAGTTCAGGGGGAAAGTCCAGGAATTAATAGATAACTGTTCAGGTCTAGATGGCATATAAATGATGATAACCCAGAAGTTCAAATAAGGTCACCAAGCAAGTGCATAGAGACAGAGAAGAAGCCTGAGAGATATGGAAAAACCAGCAAGGGAGGAAGATGAGGAGAAGGTCATGAAGTAAAACAAAGAGAAAGAGAAAAGTGTCTGGAAGATGAGTAAAGTTAAGGTGTCAAGGAGGGAATGATCAACACTGTCAACTGTAATTAACAGTTTATATATGATGAGGAATGAGAAATGGCCATTAGGTTTGGCAATTAGGTCACTGGTGACCTTGAAAAGAGCTATTTCAGAGGAATGGTTGGGGAGAAAGGCTGGTTATACTACCTTCAAGTGAAAAATGGGAAGTGGAAACAGAAAAGTATTTGGAGGAGTGATGAGGTAAAAGGGAACAGTGACTAAAATGATAGCTGGAGGAGAGGTGGAGACAGAAGAAGATGTTCTTTTTCTGGGGATGAGAGCTGTTGCAGCCAGGTGTGTTGGCTGATGGGAATAATCCAGTGACCAAGATGTACTGAGGTGATTGTGACACTTTCCCTGGCTTCCCAGAGCCATCAGCAGAGCCTGGATCTCCCCTCTTGGACCTTGTCTCTTGAGGCTGTTTCATTGAAACACTGCTTACTCAGGTTCACTTACTGATAGAAATCATTTGGGCTTCTCCTTTTATGAAAATTACCTTAAGGACCTTGCCCCTTCTTTCCATATGAATATCAAGAATTACAAAAAGTTGGACATCTACCCATACTACTTACATCCCGAGTCTTCTCAAAGGATGGTTTTGTACTTTCTGCCCTGTCTTCTGACAAACATTAGGGCATATTAGCGGAGTGGTCCCGCAGTCTCCTTTTTATGTATCTTCAGGGAACCATCTGACCAAGGCACATGGATAACTTACAGGAAAGAGCCTCATGGGCATCCTTCAGTTTCTTTCTCTTTTTCCTTTCTAAGAACCACCATCAATGGGCGCAGACTAACTCCTCTTGGTCACCAGCTTCACAAGCAAACAAGTCAGATTCTTGGCTTGAGCTCCATAAGGATACACAGACCTTCCTTTAACCACTGACACAGTACAACATTCAGATCCTCTTTGAGGTCACTGGTGGTGCTACAGGAATCATGGTCATGGATGTTAAGGGTCCTCTTCTTAGGCTGCTGACTCACCCTTACTCCCAGATTCCACTGTAAAACTGTGTATAAGAAAGCTTACCCTCTTACACTGTTGGTGGGAATGCAAACTAGTACAGCCGCTATGGAAAACAGTGTGGAGATTTCTTAAAAAACTGGAAATAGAACTGCCATATGACCCAGCAATCCCACTTCTGGGCATACACACTGAGGAAACCAGATCTGAAAGAGACACGTGCACCCCAATGTTTATCACAGCACTGTTTATAATAGCCAGGACATGGAAGCAACCTAGATGCCCATCAGCAGATGAATGGATAAGGAAGCTGTGGTACATATACACCATGGAATATTACTCAGCCATTAAAAAGAATTCATTTGAACCAGTCCTAATGAGATGGATGAAGCTGGAGCCCATTATACAGAGTGAAGTAAGCCAGAAAGATAAAGAACATTACAGCATACTAACACATATATATGGAATTTAGAAAGGTGATAACGATAACCCTATATGCAAAACAGAAAAAGAGACACAGAAATACAGAACAGACTTTTGAACTCTGTGGGAGAAGGTGAGGGTGGGATATTTCAAAAGAACAGCATGTATACTATCTATGGTGAAACAGATCACCAGCCCAGGTGGGATGCATGAGACAAGTGCTCCGGCCTGGTGCACTGGGAAGACCCAGAAGAATCGGGTGGAGAGGGAGGTGGGAGGGGGGATCAGGATTGGGAATACATGTAAATCCATGGCTGAATCATATCAATGTATGACAAACCCACTAGAAAAAAAAAATAATAAAAAAATAAAATAAAATAAAATTTAAAAAAAAAAAAAGAAAGCTTGGAGAGAGGAGCTGATGTGTGGCAAACCCAGGGCCATACAGAGAACAAATCCGACATCAGCTCTGTCTGCCTGTGGAGCACGCCATCCTGATGCTACAAGGGCAGACGCGTACACCAAAAGCATGAGCTGACATGTAGTTTTATATATCATGTTCTTGTTTAATAACACATCCACACATATCTGCGAGTGAAAAAACTAGAGCCAACTTCAACAGCACGAGACAGGTTCTGTCAAAGTTCGGCTCAGTGCCATAGATTACACGATGGGTGCTTAATTCATTTATCATTTTTACTATTTAGACATTTCTTCACTGTTTCTCAGAGAGGCCCCTGAAGAGTAAACCTATCCCTTTCCAGAGGAATTTTTTAAATAATAAGAACTTGCTAACTCAAGTTCTAAATTTGTGATCTATATTATAGGAATAGGTTAAAGTAAATCCAGTGAAACATAATAGATGTTCCCTTTGAAAACATTATTAGAAAATGTGTTAGAGATGAACATATTGAAAAATAATGCTTTTCAAATGAAACCATTCAAAGCAGAGAATCATGCAAGGTGAAGGATGCAAAGATGTAAAATATATGACTCCTGCTCTCAAGTATGTTACTCTGACTTTTCAGGGCCATTACAGTATGAATATAACCTATACCAATTTTCTACAAGACTGTCTAGTCTTATCTCCTCTCATTACATCCCTAGTCCATTCTCTTTCTTCATCCAGTTCCTCCTGTCTTAAAGTCTTCCCTGTTTTGTTTACCTCTTGTTCTTCTTTTGAGATCTTACCCAAGTCCCATGTACTCTGTAAGGTCCTTCCTGACATCTGCCCCCAAGAGACTCAAATTGTCTTCTGAACACCAGTCACAACCATCATGTGTTCTATGCTTATGACACTGGGCTTGTACCACCTCAAATTAGTAAGATATGATCAGTTTTATTAACAAAATTGTAAAGATCACTGAGGTAAGAATCATCTCTAACACAGCAGATTTCCCTAAACCTAGTCAACAAAAAGATATCTTAGTAAAAACTGGTCCATAATAAAGATGATTTATTCAGATTGGGAAATCTCCAAAGAAAAGGTGAGACCTGAGCTAGTCAACCCAAGAGAGGTATAGTTTTGCAAAAATAAGGAGGCAAAGCATGATAACGTCATTTCCTGGAACCAATAGGAGCTTGAACAAAGGCACAGAATGAGAAGCAAACTGAATGTGTGCGGGAAAGCATGCAGAAGATGATACAACTAGAGAAATGTCTCATGCTAGAAAGCAAAGGGAGAAATTTTTCTGTCAAATAGGGTGTGATCAGTTTATAAATACCTTCAAATCCAGAAAGAGAGTATCACCCTTTCTTAGCACAGACATGGCAAAGACATATCTCAGGTTCCAGGGAAAGGATAGGTAAGTGCAGCTGGGGTCTGTGTTGAGTAGAATTGTGAAGCCATATCTTTGTTCACCTGAATAGAGGATCATGAATAATAACTAATAACTCCACTGGTGTTGCATTGGGGAACTGAAGCAGGTGTTTCACATTTGCCATCTCTATTGTAATGAGTTATGAACAGTTTCTGAGAAGAGAAATGATGGATTCCAGTGTTCATCCTGGCAATGGGAAGAGGGTGCATGCTTTGGGAAGAAGCTAACCTCAGGCTTGAGGTGATGAGGGCTTGGGCTGGGTGTCAGCAGAGGAATAGAGAAGAGTCCACAGCATCTGTAAAATAAACAACTATCTGATTGAACAGAAGCATAGCATCACAACTAGCTTTAAAGTTCTGAGCATGAGGGTCAGGGAGAATGTCAGAGTCTCTTCTTTGTAAGAAAATAGTTTAATAAATTGCCAGCTGAGGCAAACAAACCCTTTAAAGTGCCTCTACTATCTTGGTCACGCAGGAGTTAAATATACAGAGAGCTGCAGAATGTTATTATTTTAGAGCCCTGTGAAAATGTAATTTGATTAGTCTATTGGACGATATTCCAAAGAACCAAATGTCTTCCATGAATCAGTCAGAAATGCTTAGGAAAACCAAAATAAAAAATGCTTTCCAAGCCAATAAAGGTGCTAATTAGTGCCTTCTGCATATCTCACTACATCTTCTCCAGTAATACATTTTGCAGGGTTAAGTGCAGTGTCTGCTGCTTCAGATGGCAGAAGTCCACCTAACAGTAGGGAGGATGGCTGGAGACTCAAGTATCTGAAAGGGAAGCAGAACAGGCGTTTTAACCCATGCAATGGGATGTATTCAGTAGAGCAGGGAAATTTTTTTCTCACTTTAATTTTCCTTCAGCTCAACCCTTAGGGATCTTGAAAATAGGAGGACCTCAATTTTTTCTTTGTTGCCTCCATGACTTTATAGAGTAAAATCTGGTTTTAAAAACCTAACAAGAGTACTATCTTGGAAGGACAAAGAAATGGAGAAAATATAGAACCAAACAGACAGAGAAGCAGCCAGAACTGAGGAGGCCCAGCAGTAAAAAGTCTTCCCAGGTGGCACTAGTGGTGAAGGACCCGCCTACCGATGCAGGAGACGTAAGAGATGGGAGTTCAATCCCTGGGTCAGGAAGATCCTCTGGAGGAGGAAATGGCAACCCACTCCAGTATTCTTGCCTGGAGAATCCCTTGGACAGAGCGGCCTGGCTGAATTCAGTCCATGCAGTCACAAGAGTCAAACAGAACTCAGCAACTAAACCACCGCCAGCAGCAGGCTTATGTGGTGAACACGGGCCCATCTGTAATAGCCCCACTTCTTCTACCTGCAGAAGCTTTGAGGAACACTTTGTAACAGGAGCAGTTTGTTTGTCCCATGATGGCATTCCATGGGTGTCAAATTCATGCTCTGATTAGAGGTCCCAGACTCCAAGGCTTCCAGAAGACAGGCAGGTGGGTGCTAATGAACCAGGCAGACTGGGAGAGACCAGAGAACTGCAGAGCACGTCATCTAACAGAGAGGCTGCCCTGAAGAGAACTGCACTGGGGCTGCTGGACCTTCTGGGTCTTAATGAAAGTCTAGCAATCCCAATGCTGCTGAGAACTAGACTACCAGGTTCTGGCTCATTATTGAAAACAGGCAAAAATGCAAGGGGCAGACCCTAACAACCCTGTCTTCAGGTTCCAGGAAATTTACTTTATAAATCAATGAAGTGGAAAACAAAAACAAAACTAAAACCAAAAAGCCCTCAAACAGGCATAGAATAATCGTCTCACACTGTCCTGTGCAAGTTTCAACTGTCTGGGTCCAAACACTGGGAAGGCCAGTTGCCGCTTCCACAGTCACCACAGGAAGTAAACACATAATAACACTGAAAATGCCCCTTGGTCTCCTAGGACACAGGGAGCCCCGAGGATGCAACATGGAAATGAAGCCGGTGAAGTTAATTAATGTCTGACCATTGTATTATAATTTTAAAAATCAGGCTTACTTAGTGAGTTTAAATCTGAGCTTGGCAGCAGAGAAGTCTACACATCTGAATATATTGGATAGAGATTGATGTTTGTGTCATTTTAAACAAGATCAAGATGAAAGAGGATGATGAGTCTAACAAAAGATGTAAAAGCTGTATCTGAACATTAGTGAGAGTGGGGTTCAGGTAAGGAGAATCAAACATCTCGCCCAGCCCATCAGCAATATCTGGACCTTAAAGGGAACCGTAAAGCGGAAGGAAAGAAAGCCTTTCCCCTGCTGATGCTATAACTGTGTAAGGCTTTCATGTGTGTGTCATCAGACCATAAAACTCCCCCACTGTGAACAAGCAGGTCCACTTTGCACATTCCCTAGAAAATATGTTATCTTTAGGGGCTCCTTTTCCCCTGTGGGGCTTCCCTGGGTTTCCTGGCAGCCAGATCAGTCCTGAAGCTGGACAGCAGAGCTGCAGGGTGTGATCTGTGGAACATGGCCAGTAAATCTGTGTGGACACTAGAGTCCCATGAAGAAGCCCTGGGTGAAAGGATGTGGAAGTTTCTGGATGACTTAGATTTTCTACGGGGCTACAGTTTTTGAAACAGTGGAAATAGTGTCAGACTTTATGTTTTTGGGCTCCAAAATCACTGCAGGTGGTGATTGCAGCCATGAAATTAAAAGACGCTTACTCCTGGAAGGAAAGTTATGACCAACCCAGATAGCATATTAAAAAGCAGAGACATTACTTTGCCAACAAAGGTCCGTCTAGTCAAGGCTATGGTTTTTCCAGTAGCATGTATGGATGCGAGAGTTGGGCAGTGAACAAAGCTGAGCACCGAAGAATTGATGGTTTTGAACTGTGATTTTGGAGAAGACTCTTGAGAGTCCCTTGGACTGCAAGGAGATCCAACCAGTCCATCCTAAAGGAGATCAGTCCTGGGTGTTCATTGGAAGGACTGATGTTGAAGCTGAAACTCCAATACTTTGGCCACCTCATACGAAGAGTTGACTCATTGGAAAAGACCCTGATGCTGGGGAGGGATTGGGGGCAGGAGGAGAAGGGGACGACAGAGGATGAGATGGTTGGATGGCATCACCGACTCGATGGACATGAGTTTGGGTAAACTCCAGGAATTGGTGATGGACAGGGAGGCCTGGTGTGCTGCGATTCATGGGGTCGCAAAGAGTCGGACACGACTGAGCGACTGAACTGAACTGAACTGAACAGCTTTTGAAAATGCAACAAGGCTGTGCTAACTCTTTTCGTCAATACCTGAAAACGGGTCATTTCCTCTCTGACAGTTTGAGCAATTTACCGTGACCACAATGTCAGACCCCTGGTTTGGACATACGCATTCATTCACAAGTTCCAGGAAATCCAGCACAATAGCCAACAACCAGAGAAGACTAATGTAATGGCAAGAGAGGTGGCACTGGCAGAATATGAAGCCAGATATTCTAGGACTCTACAATATTTTCTGTGAGAAATGCTGCTCAGAAACTCCAGAATTCTCTGGATAAGCTAACTAGGCACAAATGGAGCCTGACTTTGTGAGATACATGCCAAGCAATAGATGAAAAGGGGGGAGAGAAATAGAAAAAAATAGTTGCTTAAAATGATAAATATTTATTTTAACCTTTCATTTTGGACAACCTATTATTTAATTCATCAAGTCATTATAACATGACTGCCAAAAATTATACCGTGCTTGCGTCTATAACATGATTAATAAAGCGGCAAATAGGCTTTCTCTCCATGTGACAACTTCAATCAATTGGCATTGGTTTTATGATTTGAGAAGCTTTAAGGCTGATTTCAGTGAGCAAGAGTCCTGCAGTGGATTAGTACTGCCTTCCAGGTGGCTGTATTAGGACTTCCCTGATAGCTCAGTTGGTAAAAACTCCACCTGCAATTCAGGAGACCCCAGTTTGATTCCTGGATCAGGAAGATCCACTGGAGAAGGGAGAGGCTACCCACTCCAGTATTCTTGGGCTTCCCTTGTGGCTCAGCTGGTAAAGAATCAGCCTGCAATGCGGGAGACCTGGGTTCGATCCCTGGGTTGGGAAGATCCCTTGGAGAAGGGAAAGGCTACCCACTCCAATATTCTGGCCTGGAGAATTCCATGGAGTGTATAGTCCATGGAGTCACAAAGAGTCGGACACGACTTTTATGTCACTTCACTTCCAGGTGGCACTAGTGGTAAAGAACCCATCTGCCAATGCAGGAGACACAAGAGACAAGGATTCAATCCCTGTGTCTGGAAGATCCCCTGGAGAAGGGCACGGCAACCCACTCCAGTATTCTTGCCTGCAGAATCCCATGGACAGAGGAGCCTGGGGGGGCTACAGTCCACGGGGTCACAAAGAGTCGGACACGACTGAAGCGACTTAGCATGCACACACACCGAAGTGAGAGGTTTGAACAGATGATGTTCTTCAAACTGTGGATCTTGGAGGTGACTCACAGGATGAAAGAAGAGCTAAATGGGAATCCACTCTGTCCAGAACAACTCTCCTTTTATATAATTAAAATCCTGGAAATTTGTAGAAGAATTCCTCTGCTAAAACCCATATTTTAAAAACTATAGATATAACAGGCAAAAAAGACAGGAATTTGGAGTCTATGTTCATTTCTAATTTGGTTCATAAGTTTGAGTCAGATAAGAAATGTCACATATTTACTATAATGGTCATTTATCCTTGAAAGTGCAGATGCCTGCTACAGGATTACCTCATGAAACAGGTTCTGAGTACTGCATCGGCCCCTGAATAGGCCTCTTTGGCATCCGATATGTAGCTCTTCTATCCTGTCCTCAGCACCACTAACCAGGCAAATGGACTTTCGGCATCATCTTTCTCACATGTACTTGTTTGCTGAAAAACTTTTTGTGGTTTTCCATGTCCTGACACATACCTATAAACTCTTTTTCTGACTTTCAGGTAAGCTACAAGACAGTCTGTTGACAGTGTAGTGTCTTGAAACAATAGCAACAAACAAAAATAAATTGTTGCATCCTACTGACCACAGGAAATTCACTTACTCTGAGCCTCAGTTTGTGTCTCTGTTAATTGGGGATGAATGGTACTTGTTTCACGGATAAATTTTGTGCATGTAACATGCTTAACACATTGCTTCACACAAAGATAATGTTAAATAAACAGTAACTGATTATTGTTATAATGAGCTTCCCAGGTGGCTCAGTGGTAAAGAATCTGCCTGCCAATGCAAGAGATGCAGGAGACAAGGGTTCTGTCCTTTGGAGTAGGAAATGGCAACCCACTCCAGTGTTCTTGCCTGCAAAACTCCATGAACAGAGAAGCCTGGTAGGCTGCAGTCCTTCGGTCACAAAAAGAGTCAGACATGACTAAGCATGCACCCACTTATTATCAATATAATACATAGTAAAGGTAATGATAAATTTCTGGATCTGCTATATTTGACTGTGTGACCATGGGCTCATTACTCAACATTCTGTGAGTCTTAATTTCCTTATCTGAAAGATATTAATAAGTGCTAAATCATAAGACTGTTGTAAGGATTAGGTGGTACAGATTAATGGAAGATACTCCAGGTATGCTGCGTCCTTCATGTATTGTCTGTCCTTGTTCCTCAATCTTATGTACCAGGAGAGAATATCCCAAAATGTCCTGTGATCTAATCAGCTTAGCCTTATCACTATGTTTGGCCTTGCTATAGACCCTCTTCTTTCATGACAACACCTCTTCCATTTATTAAATTATTCCCATTCTTAAAAATCCAAGACAGGTACTTCTTCCTCCATGAAACCTTTGCTGACTACTTCCTTCGCCACTGACTTCCCTCTTCACTGAGCAAGTACCCCATTTCCTCAAGGGCTTGTCACACAATTTAGCCATTTATTACATTCTGTCTTGTTTGCTACAGAGACGCCTTGTATCTCATGTTGATAACAATCTTGGATGTGGAAATCAATCCCATGTTGGTTCAGTTGAGGGTGAGAAAAGTATTCCATGAGAAAACAAGGAAATTAAGCTCATCTCCTCTTTTTTGTTGCAGTTCCTTTTCCTGAAAAAGGAATGGTTCAAATGACTGTGAAAGACTACATGAGGTAGGTGGCAGGATTGCTGTTTCACTCCGGGGTTTTAGTGACACGTCTTTCATAAGTAAAATGGAAGTGAGGAGGTCTCTTAGTAACGCCATGGGTCTTGGCATCTTGTCACTGGTTCAGCTAGAGCGCCTTGACTATTTTCACCAGCCTTGATAAAAATAGAGTTTCTTTAATTGTCCTAAAGGAGTGAGCAGATTAAATCAGTAAATGCTGACTTAGAGGGAAATTTAATGAAAATATATTCCTAAATGGTATTCTACTAAAATTCAGCTATTCATGAGAACCTGTTCATAGAATAGTTACATTCATATTTTCATATTGCCAATGTCCTTGATCATCATGCTATTAACTAGATAATATTACATATAATTTCCAGTGTTAAGTAGAAAGCAGTCTGAGTTTCCTAATATGAGGATAGACTAAGTCTCAAAGTGGTCCCAATAGCAGCAGCAATAGCACCTGTGAACTTAATAGAATTCCAAGTCACCTCAGCACACTGCATCAGAAAATCTGGACCTAAGCGTCAGAAATCCATGTTTTTATAAGCCTTTCAAATATTCTGAAGCACACTCTGGTTTAAGAACCACAGGAGCAGAACGTGCGCATTGGAGGACTGGGAGCTCTGCCTCCTCTGCTGTAGTCACTCTTGCATTCTCCAGATCATTCAAACTAGTCGCAAACCAAGTATTCAATACTGTATTCTTCCAACTCGTATCAATTCACACCTCAAGTGCTACTTGGGCATAATTTTTCCCTCTTAGAAGATTATATGTTTTTGCTACTCACAGAACCATATGGAAATAGGGACCACAGAAATTCTTCAGGCAACTCCTTTTGTGGAAGAGGAAAATAAGAGTCAAGGCCAAGGACTCACCCATGCTCTCCCAGCTTCCTTAGAACTGTGACTATACGTGGCTTCCCCTGGATCCAGGTCCAGGCCAGTGCCTACTGAACATTACAAAATAAAGTATGAATCTCAAACACAGAGTGAAACAAAAATTATAGCAGGCCTAGAACACACTGAGAGGACTCAGTAAGTGAAAGGTATCTTCTGCCTGTCTTCCAAGAAAAGTGAAAGTGTTAGTCATGTCCATCTCTTTATACCCCATGGACTACAGCTCACCAGGCTCCTCAGTCCATGGGATTCTCCAGGCAAGAATACTGGAGTAAGAAGCCATTTCCTTCTCCAGGGGATCTTCCCCATCCAAGGATCAAACCCACATCTCCTGCATTTCAGGTGGATTATATACTGTCTGAGCCCATGCATTGGAGAAGGAAATGGCAGCCGACTCCAGTGCTCTTGCCTGGAGAATCCCAGGGACAGAGGAGCCTGGTGGGCTGCCATCTGTGGGGTCGTACAGAGTCGGACACGACTGAAGCGACTTAGCAGCAGCAAGGGAAGCCCCATGCTTCTGGGGCTTCAGAGCCACCAGGGAAGCCCCTCCAAGGCTCCCAGAAAGCTCAATCATCTATTAAAACAGAGTCTTTATTTTTCAGAAATGTGCACTTTCTCAGCCTTAGGGCAGAGAAGCAATTGAACAAAGAAAAGGTAGTACCCAGCTATTCTTACCAAACATGGACAGGACTAAGGCAAATTCAGGAGCCCATGTAAGATAATTTGGTCTCCTTGGGAGAATTGATATCAACATTGTATTCTTCAATAAATCACAATTTTTTTACCAACTTTTATTATATTTGATGAAACTAGATGAGTTATAGTATATCCAAGCTATATAAAAGCGAACTATAACAATTCTATTCTGTTTGGAAACACTTTCAAGTGACTTGTACTGCCTATTGGGATAGAGAGACACACACTTTTCTTTTGCCATAATAAAGGGAAGCCCAGATGGCTCAATGGTAAAGAATCCACTTGCCAAAGCAGGAGACACAGGTTCAATCCCTGGGTCAGGAAGATCCCTTGGAAGAGGAAATGGCAACTCACTCCAGTATTTTTGCCTGGAGAATCCCATGGACAGGGGAGTCTTGTGGGCTACAAGCTATGGGGTCTCAAAAGAGTCAGGAACAACTAAGAAAACTGAGCACACATGCAGAATAAAGGAGTTTGCTAGTGTTGCATATGGATGACAGCACCTAGAGAGTGTTAGCTATGCAATATGGACTCCTCCACCAATATGGGAATTAATGCAGAGATGCTTCAGTGACCTCTGAAAGAGATGCTTACCATGCCTCTTTCATCCCATAATCTTAACTTCTTCTTGAAAGTTGGTACCTTACAAAGCTGTATTCCTGAAAGGTTCCCCAATGATTTGCCATCTGTCAAAAGTGAGACATTCTGTCACCTTTGTAATGAGCACTGTGAGCACCTAACACTTAAATTCTCACACCTTCTGTAACACAATGATCTTGAAGAGAAGAGCAATTCCTCCGCTGCATGCAGTCTCTTCTTCGAAGGTGTGGCCATTATGAGATGATGAGAAATGAAGAGGAAATGCAAGTGTTTGCTCTGGAAGGGAAAGAGTCACAGTGACCTCCCAGGAGACTCTCTAAATCAACACATCTCATCAGTGGTATTTCCCCCAACTGCAGATCTCTGCATCCGTTTTCAGAAACTCCCACTCTCTCCAGAGGGACCAGTTTCAACTCTTGCCATTCTGCTGCCAGTATACCCCAAAGGTATGTGATTTCCAGGCACTTTTCACCCAGAGAAATCGTTCTGTGCAACAGTGGGTTTCATGAAATTATAAACAGGCACTTGAGAAATACTTGTTGAATGAATCAGTGAGAGAATGAATAAAGGATTTCCAAGCGCCAACCTGCAAGAACAATGTGAGTCAGTGAAGTTGGACTAAATATCTGTCATTGGGGGAATGGCCAGATAAACTATTGGCTCACCCATTTTATGGAATTCTATATAGTGATAAAAGGAACAGACAGAGACAACTTTACCAACTTAGAATGATCTTTAAGTTATATTTTAAGAGGAAAAAAATCAAGATGAAGAAAGATACATAGAAAATGTTACTGTTTATAAAGCCAACAAGTGAAAACTATAAAGCATATATGTAACTACATAAAAAAAGTGCCTAGGAGGATACACATAAACTCAGTAGGAAGGGAGTCAGGACTGGTAGGAGTAATAACCAAGGGGAGAGAGACCCTTATGTAAGATATTACAATTTGTAACAAGGTGAGTGTATTTTATGTTTTTCTTACATGGGTAAATATAGATTAAAAGAGTTAATGATATAGAAAATATTTTTAATGACAAATCAATCAGTACCTATATTCCTGGCCATGAGAATGTGAGCCATTAGAAAACAAGATTATGTTATTTTTGTTCTTTGTTGTGCCCTGGGTGCCTAGCAGAGAGCCTAGAACATGACAGATGTTCAATAAATATTTGGGCAAATGAGTAAGATAAAAATTTGTAGATGAAGTCAATAAATAAAAAATTAAATCTTTCATTCAAAATTTAGAATTTTTTGCAGGAATTTTTTCTCTCTCAAATTTTGTTCTATATTATGATATCAAGTGATTGGCACCCCCAGTTCACCAGTTCTTTCCAATGATTAAAAGATCCAGCCTGAGCCACTTAAGCCCCACAGTAGTAGTTCTTGGCTTATCTTTTCTTCCTTGGTAGAATCAGAAGGCAAAGCACAAGATCTCTATGTCACATAAGAAAGTGTGAACTTGATGTGGGAACGTGATGCTGGGTGGCCTGCCAACTGAGACTACAGGTGGCTATTGTTGAATGTGTGGATGGCTAAATAAATGAATTGCAGTTAATCCAATTTAAATGCTGGCATCATGAAAGTAAAATTATCCAAGCCATCTCAAATAAGCTCCCTAGACTTGCATGTAAAGGTAAACAGAAACTTTTGAAGATGAAGCTAGGAAAACCTGGTTAAAAGTTCTGGTTCCCATGGAGTCCATGAGTTTTAACGAGCCATTAGCATAGTCACTAAAAAGTTCAGTGATTAGGAAGTGAGGTGGTATACATGAATATAATTTCCAGATAACTGAAGGGTATCATTTTAAGTGCCAACACTGAACAGAAGAACTTGAAAAAATACTTCTTTTCAGCCAAGTCCAAAAAAATATAGAACTTATTTTAACCCCACCTAGGGACTTAAACTCATTATTTGTGATCAGTCTTGCAGTGTCCATTTAGTGATATCCTCAACAAATTTGTATGACGAGGGATGCCCCAGACTGATACTCTTTTTAATTATTTTAATATTTAATAATTTAAATATTCTTTTAAAATATTCTACTGTTTTCAGGATTTTTTTCCTTCTGTTTCATATTGACATCATCTACCATTTTTTGTGGGTATCACTCCACTGCTTCTGGTTTTTGTCCCACAATCTCCCTGCTCCATCTAATTTAACATTTCCATGTTGCAAAATGGAAAACCTATTAAGCAAATTCATTGTTAAGTACAGACAAGCAGTCCCTGAGTGGGGGTAATGGACTGTCCTTTGAGGAAGTATATATGAACTCTAGTAAATACACCATCTGTTTTTGTCTATTCAAACTCCTCCTTTACTTAATATCCAGAAGATTTGAGTGGGTGAAGTGACTAGGAAAAAAATGACTTTTGGTTAAATGAACTGTTACTGGATAAAGATATTCATATTTTCACTGCAGCATTCCGGAATGGCTGGAATTTTGGGAAAAAGATCCAGTGGAGATTCTCTTGGATCTGGGGTTTGGTGCTGATGAGCCAGACATCTGCACACGAATCCCAGCCAGATTCCTGGGTTATGGCTCAGCAGCCAGAGGAATCAACATCCCTGTTTTTCTTGAAGCTCAAAAGCAGCGAATGGACACTGAGAACCCTAACTTGTACAGTAAGTGAGGGCCACTTGGCATCAGAATCTCAGCAGTGGCTGTGAGAAGTCAGATGAACCACAGCACTGGGAGGGATGGGCCAGGAGATCTGTGCAGGAGCAATCAACCCTCAGAGCTCAGGGACTTCTGAGACAGAAACAGGCTTATGTCTTGATCACTCTCCATGTTCACTGTGGATGGGTACATACATGAGGGGGAGGATGGGCTTCCCTGATGGTTCAGATGGTAAAGAATCTGCGTGCAGTGTGGGAGCCTCAGTTTCAGTCCCTGGGTCAGGAAGATCCCCTGGAGAAGGAAATGGCTACCCACTCCAGTATTCTTGCCTGGAGAATCCCATGGACAGACGTGCCTGGCTGGCTACAGTCCATGAGGAGTAAGAGGGATCTGTTCCATGATGTTTTCCTTATCCATGGACTTGACTCCACTGTCTGGAACATACTGGCTGGCAATAACAGGGAAAAGGTGGAAATAGAGAACCATTTGTTGTTCTTCAGTTGGTAAGTTGCATCCAACACTTTGCGACCCTATGGACTGCAGCACATCAGACACTAGGCCGTAAAGCCTCCTGCTCAGAACTAACACATAACAAGTATGTTCAGATTTCGTTGTCCAAAGTAAATCATGTGGCCATACTTAACTCCAAAAGGGTGACAATGTGCAGTCCTACTACGTGCACCAAAGGTAATACTATACTGGTAAATAGCACTAATATATACTATAGCTGCATACCCAGAGGTCAGAGAAACCAGAATTTGGCCACTAAGTGAAACCTTAATTTTCTCTTCTATGAGGCTTAGACCACTCTTATTCCACCATGAGCTGTGATTGGTAGTTATAAATATGTCATATCCTCAGATTTGTGGACTAACTAGACTTCCCTAGTGACTCAGACGGTAAAGAATCTGCCTACAATTCTGGAGACCCAGGTTCAATCCCATTGCTGAGAGGATCCCCTGGAGAAGGGGATGGCTACCCACTCCAGTATTCTTGCCTGGAGAATTCCATGAACAGAGGAGCCTGGAGGGCTACAGTGCATGGAAACTCAAAGAGTAGGACATGTCTGAGTGACTAATGCATACTTAAATCTTATAGTTATCATGCATGCTACAATTTTTTTTCCAACCGGTGGTCAGTGAAATATTACTGTCTAGGACACGACTGAGGTTATTCTTGGGGTATGTGTACTGTGCTCAAACAATTTGGGAGAAAGATGGCTTGCAGTTAAATAAGTTTAATTACTGCAGGATTTGTTTAACATGCTGAGGGGCACTCTCAGTTTCCTGGAGAGAGTGCAGTGCAGTGTTTTCAAAATCATTTCAGTACAGAACCTCTCTTAGAGGAGCCTTGAAGAACATCTCCTCCATGGAATAGTTTGCAGAATTCTGGACTGGGAGCATGCCAAAATTCTATTAATGAAATAAACTCTTCTAAATAAATTCACTGAAAGAAAAGTCAAGGGAAATGAAGTGTTTCTCTCAAATAGATATCTGGAACAGAGGTTTTGCTTAGATTTTTCATCTCGGTTTCTGTTTCCTCTGTTTTCATATGGGTGAAATGGGTGTCAGAAATCTCAGCAATAACATTTTTTAAAAAGAGTATGCAAAACTGCAGGTGTTGCAGTATAATGGTTCTTTACCTTTAGAAGAAATTAATATCATTCTTTGTTGTCTCCTCCTCCAAGTTGCACAGAGATGCAAAATTCTTGATCTATTCTTTATTGGGGGAGAATAGCAACACTTACTGATATCTGAGGACTGTTTGAGCTGATCTGTGAAGTAAACATTTCACAGATGAAATTGACACACGGATTATAGGGAAACGAGAAGTCGGCCCCTGATCCTGTAACTGCTGGCCCCCTCTTATTTCCACCACTTAGCCCTGTGCTAACAGTGCGTGGTAACTATTCTCACTCAACACTTACTAGTACGCTTTCAACTCAAGAAAGCTGAGAAGGTCAAATGCAAAATAAGCAATAATAAAATTAGTTGGTTGTCCCAAAGACAGAATGGAAAAGTATGTCTCATTCAAAGTCAGTACAAAAAGTTCAAACTTGAAGGGATGAGAACGGGTTCATTGTTCAGTGTGCCCCAAAGCAAAACAAACAAACAAAAATCCTCATCCAACACTTCATGCTGTTATGTTCTCTGAATTACCTGAACCAATTAAAATTGATAAGCTTTGTCTAAGTATTAAAACTTCTATAGAATGGATGCTAACACAATCATAAAAGTGGAATGATGATTAAATCATGTTCTTAGGCTTACAGCTAAATTTAAGTGGGAAGTATAATCAGAATGTTTCTTAAAACATCTGGAACTCAAGAGTTTCTCTAGGTCTCAACAGAATATCATCATCCTCCATAAGAAGCCCATCACATTGGACTAGAAAGATGAATAGTCAGTATCTTCCATTTTCAGGTGAAGGACACAAATAGGCACAATGATTTGCTTGTGGAGAAGTCTGTACCATTGCTATGATGGTGCAAACAGAACAGAGAACAGTTTCTACACCAATGGGGCCTTTGACCACTGCTGAGCTATGCAACCCTGCATGTACCACTTGGGTTGAGAGAAGGTTCTGTAATAAAAACAAAGTGCTCCATTTCCATTACTGTGGTTTTATTATCTGGAGATACAAAAATATATTTTACAATTTTTTCTAAATAGCCCCAATATAGCCCTTGTTGCATTAGATCTCTCTCACACTAATTAAGCCAGTTCTTGTATATTGCTTGGATGAGTGAGGACAGATCATCCAAAAGACTTATAAGTTGAGGAGCTGGCTTGCTTGGAAAGGTAAATGGATTTTCACATTAATGATTATCTTCTGTTAGAAGACTAAAGACAATATATTCCCTTTCTAAGCTGGGCACATTTGTAATTTTAGCTGATATCTATTTAGCATTGTGCTTTTCACAACAGATGTGAGAGACACATAAGACTAGTACTATTACTTCACTCTCCAAATAAGAAACTGGCCATTTACTATGTGCCAGGCACAGGGCTAAACACCACGAATCTATTAATTCATTCACTGCTCATACTTCCAGTGATTGATTGATCTGGAATTTGGATCCAGGCCTTCTAACTCCATATGTCATGATACTTCCACACTCTCAGGTGAAGGGTGTAGATTTCAGTGGTCCCCAATCTTTTTGACACCAGGAACCAGTTTTGTGGAAGACAGTTTTTCCACATACCTAGGCAGGGGAAGGGGATGGTTTCAGGATGATTAAAGCACATTATATTTATTGTGCACTTTATTTATATTATTAATACATTAGCTCCACCTCAGATCATCAGACATTAGATCTCAGAAGTTGGGGACCCCTGATGTAGCTGGAGATGATGGAGGTAATGATGATGATAGTGACTGTCTCAAGCGATGGAACAATCTTCAAGCTTACTTCATATGAAGGAACTGAGTTCACTCTTTGCCATTTACTTAAACACATGAAATTAATCTCAAGATTCATCCTTGTCTGTAGTTTTTATAGTTTAACACATAGGAATTATTTGAATCTATATAGTTATGTATTCAACTAAATATAAAAGGTATTCGCTTTCACTATAACACAGTGATACTTTGTCACATAGGGGAATCTTGTCCACAGTAACCAGTGATAAATACTAAGGGAAAACTTGAGTTTCAGGAATGTAAACTCCTTCCCATCTTGAAAATCACATGTGTTCAATCTCTTCAGTTTTTACTACATTAGTGCAGTTTCATTGAAACTAAAAATTGTGTGTTCTTTGAATTATTCAGGTCGTTTCCGACAGCTAGAAATACTGGATCACGTGGCCAGCACTTTCTCGTCTTTGCTGAACGATGTTAACATCTTGCAGAACAAAGCTGAAGAGGAAGATGAAGGAAAAGGTGTGCAAAGAACCTCAGTGAGTGAAGCCAAAGAACATCGAAGAAGAATAGGTAAACTTTTTAGGAAAGGTTCAAAGCAGAACATTGGAAAGGATTATAACCTGGGAGCATCAGAGTCACTGAAGACAACAGACAAACTTTCTATCGCCTCTACAGACGCAAGGGAGTGTGGAGCACAGGTACCAGCTGTGACAAAGAAATATGCCCAAAGTCGTTTGTCTCCTTCGGCAGAGCACTGGTCTCCTCAAGCCTGTGACAGCTTGACACCTCATCATCCTCCCCAGGCTGTTCTGAGCAAACAGTGGCCTCAGTCATCCATGCTGAGCAAGCAGGCTCCTCCTTCCTGTGTGGCTGAGGGGTCAGTCAAGGACAGAACTCGAAAGGAGAATTCAATTCAGACTAATAAACTCAAGAGCTTGTCCCGTCTTTCAGGCAAAGCACCAGACTCCTTCGAAATGGAAGAGGTCAGTCTGTTCAACGTCTAAGTGAGATAACTCTCACCATGGCATCTTTCACCTTCCAGCCTTTGTGTAACCCTTTCATCTTTCAGCCCCTCAGCAGTACATGCTATCATTCCAAACTTCTATTTGGTCTGAGACGTTTAAGGTCATTCTTGTTGCTTCAGTCAGAACTCAACTAGCATGAAACCAGCCTTTGCTTTCTCCCATTTCTTTTCCTTTTCTTGCTCACAACTGAATTCGCAGGTTATTTTTGACTTTACTTTTCCTCAGTGTCTTATTATGTGTCTCAGTATGCTTTTATCTGCTCTCTAGCTTTCCACGTTTCACCTTCTTTGAAGGTCAGTTCAGCTATTTCCCACTCAGCGAAGCTTGCCCACCAGTCCTCCTCTGTATTCTTATAGCCTTGGCAGGGAGAGCTTGTCACAGTAAATATTCTGTGTGTGTGTGTGTGTGTGTGTGTGTGTGGGTGGGTGGGTGGGTGGGTGGGTGTGTGGGTGTTGATGACATCTCCCCTGTTGGACTAAAAGCTCCTTCAGGACCAGGTTTTATTCTCAAGAGAATATGTCTTAAAAATACTTCCTCTGCAATGCCTGCTGCAGAGCCTTGGACAAAACAAGTAGGGACTTGGGTTTAATAGTATTTTGTTTGCTTGCTTTGGGATTTAATGATACTGACATAGCTTGACCCCCAGTTCACACATACTCTTTGCCTCTTCATCCCATATTCATTCACACATGCTAATTTTTGTCATTTAGATGGCCTATCCAAATGTACTTCTAAGTCTTTTTACAAATAGATACACATTTTCACTCACTTCTCTGATCTTTAATAATTACAAAGAAAGTAGAGAAGAGCAAATCTTCCCCACATTTCCATGTAAATTGTTTGAAAGTGGGGTAGAATATTTATATGCCAGTCCTAAGGTCAGGGCAGTTTTCTTCAAGCCCTCCGAGTATGAGACACTCTACATGTGAGCCCATAACACATGATGCTCTGAGGCACAGACTCTGCCCTCAGGGAAGCCACAGTGCCAGGCAGGGACACAGAAACCAATAACGTGGTAAGGGTGGAGATAGCTCTATCACCAAAGCAACAAGTTTGAACCAGCCATGGGGCAGAGACAATCAATGAAACTGTAGGATGTTGAAACATGACAATAACTTTAAAAGAAGACTGAGTTAGGTGAATGAATATACCTATTGGTAGGTCTCCCCATCCCACAAAGAGATAAAAATTGCCTCGGTTTATAACTGTTAATGATCCGAGTATCTATCTATATTTTTGTTTTGTTTTGTTTTTTAATTTTTTTTTTTATTAGTTGGAGGCTAATTACTTCACAACATTTCAGTGGGTTTTGTCATACATTGACATGAATCAGCCATGGAGTTACACGTATTCCCCATCCCCGATCTCCCCTCCCACCTCCCTCTCCACCTGATTCCTCTGGGTCTTCCCAGTGCACCAGGCCCGAGCACTTGTCTCATGCATCCCACCTGGGCTGGTGATCTGTTTCACCATAGATAATATACATGCTGTTCTTTTGAAACATCCCACCCTCACCTTCTCCCACAGAGTTCAAAAGTCTGTTCTGTACTTCTGTGTCTCTTTTTCTGTTTTGCATATAGGGTTATCATTACCATCTTTCTTAATTCCATATATATGTGTTAGTATGCTGTAATGTTCTTTATCTTTCTGGCTTACTTCATTCTGTATAATGGGCTCCAGTTTCATCCATCTCATTAGAACTGATTCAAATAAATTCTTTTTAATGGCTGAGTAATATTCCATGGTGTATATGTACCACAGCTTCCTATCTATATTTTTGCATGTATACATCTTATGTCAAAAATTATTTTAAGAGCCTTAAAATATTAATCTCATTTAAAAACAGTAGCAGAGAGACTTCCCTGGTGGTTGAGTGGTTAAGACATCACCTTCCAATGTAGGAAATGTGGGTTTGATCACTGGTTGGGGAGCTAAGATCCCATATGCCTCATGGCCACAAAACCAAATCATAATATGGTAATATGGTAACAAAGTCAATAAAGACTTTAAAAATGGCCTGCATCAAAAAAACTTAAAAAAAAAAAAAACACGTAGCACAAAAATGAATACAAATTATAAACAGAAAAAAAAAAACAGAGCTTTGGTCAAATGCCCTAATTTGAGTATAAACGGAGATGGCTCAAAAAAGAGTATATTGTTTTATTCCATCTTGCAAAATTTATTTAAGTACCAAGCTAATAGTTAAATTACTATAAAGAAAATCAAGACAGTCTGCAAATTGTTAGTCAGTCTGTTGCCTATTTTGTAGGATCTAAACAGGAAATTTCACCAAACTCCAGCCTCTTGACAAGTCCCATTAGACTCTACTGTCTCCTTCCTAAGTTTCTTCTGCTTCAGACAAGGTTGACTTTGAAAAAGCAAAAATTCATTGTATGTCATCTAATGTGAGAGTACAGGCAGAAATGAATACCATTGTAGTCAACGTAAAGAACTAAGAAAAGAATGTTGGTCCCTGCATGACATACTTTCAAATATTCATTTATGACAATCATGACAATTATTCAAGGAAAATATATATATATATATACAGATATAAGTATAGGCATAGGAAGGAAGAACACATTAAGACACTAAAAAAAGCCTAAATTAAAAAAAAGCTCACATATTTTTTGGTACATAGCGGGAACTTCGTAAACATTTGTAGATGAGTAAAATTAATATTAGAAGTATTTGATAATATTAATTTAGTCTATGACTGGCTTCTGTATAAAGACAGAATATCCTGTTGAACTTTGAAGCCAACTTTGTTTTTGACGTTTCTTTAATATTTACCCAGATTTGTGTAAAAGGGTGTATGTATATGTAAAGCAGAGAGAGCCTTCAAAATGATATTTAAAAACTCTCTATTTTTTTCTTAAAAATATATTTAAAATACTACATCTTCATCTCACAGGCTGGGGAAAAAATATTTGTTTTACTCAATACCAATATATGATTAAATGAAGCTTGGGTAGATTGTAGCTTAAACAGGAGCTAATGCCAGATTTAATAGTCATTTTTAATGGCAAATTTAAAAATCTAATTATGAAAAATGTGTGCAAAATTGGCAGATTTTCATGGCATTTAAAACACGAGCCAATGTACTTAAATATCTACCTATCGGAATTTCAACTCTGATTAGCCAAATTGCCTCCAGATCAATCTTTGATGTTTTCATTAAAGTACTACTAGAGACTGAATATGGCAATATTTGGCTCACTTCTCAAAATTATGATTCCAACAAAGTTGTACATAGATTATTTTAATGCAAAAATCAACATATTTTTGTGTTTAATTTAACCTAAACTAAGTCTGTTCCTTTCTTTTTTGATTCCCAAATATATGAAAAGAATTTAATACTTATGAAACTTCTGTAATTGTAGACTCTCTTAGGGTGCTTCTTTGTATCTGCAATATAGCATCTTTAACCTTCCCTCTTACTTATATACAAGGATCCTTCTCTCTGGAACTAATGTATGAGAATGTTACCCATATTATTAAATAATGCCAGTCAGCATCTTATTTAGATGGGAAATGTTTCCAAAGTAATCATCATTTCTTTGTTTTACTTTTTCAAATTTATTAGTAAGTTTGGCCCAGGTGGAATGACCCAGGAATATACCTGGTTTCCACTTTAAATTACTGGGGCTTTTTTTGGTTCTTTTATTTAATAGATGAATAGATACTTTACATTGCACTAAGTGGATTTTTCTCCAGGGTAATGCTCACAGCAAAAATATTTTCTTATACTGAAAAATGTACGTGGTACACACTGGTTTGAGTTACAAAACCAACATAAATAGTGTTAAGAAGTATGTCTACTCAATTATAAGTGTAAAGTAACTTCTCTGAAAAAAAGATATGAAAGATTAAAACAGAGGGAATAAATATTTCTTCTTACATTGCTGAGCCATTTCCTCATGTCCTCTGTTTATTCGTGGGTTAAAGGTAATTTTTGGCCAGGTGTACCACAATGTTTAAAAGGTTCATATCATTTGATTTAGCCCTCAATATTCATAAATCAATACCATATAAATAATACGAAATGTAGAAATAGATTTTAGTTGCTAAGTCATGTAGAACTGTTTTGCGACCCCCATGGACCGTCCCCCGCCAGTCTCCTCTGTCCATGGAATTTTCCAGGCAAGAATACTGGAGTTGGTTGCTACTTTCTCCTCCAAGAGATCTTCCAGACCTACGGATTGAACCCATGGCTTTTATGTCTCTGCATTAGCAGATAGATTAGATTTAGGTACAAGGATACTCATCTCAGCAGCATTTCTGTTTTCAAAATTCAGAAAATATTCCATCATTAAGAGAAACATTAAGTAAATCAATGTACCTTCAAAATATAGCCTATTGTGTACTCATTAAAGATGGTATTTTCAAAGAAATTTTACGATATGAGGGGAAAAGATCCTTCCAAGTTTTGAATGAAAAAATTTGAGTAAATTACTCTATCCAGAATAAATGTAGTAAAAGAAAGCCTGCAAAGATAAACTCCAAGATATCGACACTAAACATTTTTTACCTTCTTTGACTTTTTATATTTATCCAGTTTCAGTAGTGAGCTGTTATTATTTTTAAAGAAATAATTATTATTTAGTTTTAACAATGATTTATTCTCATTAAAGAGTAGTATTCATTAATTTCTAAAAAGAATTTTTAAAATAAACTCAACCCTGTTAATTTGGAAATCAGATTTTCTTTTAGCTTTCTAAGATTTACATAGCAACTGAGTTATGAATTTCCTAAATTGCTCTCCACAAATTTACCAAGTTGTAAATAAATCCCTTAGAAAGCTAAAATTAAATATGGGAAATAACTTGCTTTCTCCAAATATAGTTAATGCTCTTTAGCAGCCAAAAAAAAAAAAAGCTTCCTAGGTTAATAGTAATAATATTATATAAGTTTAGCTCAAATGTCATATCAGGCAGGGTCTCTATTCCTCCCACCCAGACATAATCTTTCCCTTTCCCTTTTTTTTTTCTTTTGAATAAAGCTTTAAAATTTTATTGACATAAGAGGCTTGATTGAATGGAGTAATGTATTCTGTAGCTATCAATGCGAAAATATTATAAACATGCAAGTGCTCCCCAAACTGATTTGAACATTTATCCTAATTCCAAGTATTTACTTATTTTTTAACATTTGGCCAAGCATGAGGGATCTTATCTTCCTGGCCAGGGATGGAACCCACACCTCCTGCAGTGGAAGTGCAGAGTCTTAACCGCTGGACCACCTGGGAGGCCCTCCTTTCCCTCATCTTATCTCCTTTAGTTCTTCAAATTTTTGACATGAGTGCCTTGTACATGCCACTTGCCTGCAGCAGACTGTTAGCTTTTTTTTTTTTTTTTTAGAATGTTAGCTTTTTGAAGTCAGAAATCATGTTTAATCCTCTTAGTAGGAGCCAGTCGATGTTCATTATATGTTGATTAAAAAATTAAGTGAATTTATTATGAAAGCATTTCTAATAAGGTTGATACATTTTGGTGTCTCAGGTCCAGAGCTTTGAAGAAGAGACCAGCAATCCTCTCGACATGACTTCAGGAACTGCAGGTAAAACTTCATCAAGGTGTACAATTTCATCTTTCAGAAAGAAAATATAATGAACTAGTACTCAACTTTCTTAATATGTAGAGCTTAAATTATGTACAGGAGATGTGATACCTACTACTACTACTATTTGTACCTAGTACTATTAAACACCTACTGGCAATGCATATTGAGAAGGCAATGGCACCCCACTCCAGTACTCTTGCCTGGAAAATCCCATGGACAGAGGAGCCTGGTAGGCTGCAGTCCACGGGGTCACTAGGAGTCGGACACGACTGAGCAACTTCACTTTCACTTTCCACTTTCATGCATTGGAGAAGGAAATGGCAACCCACTCCAGTGTTCTTGCCTGGAGAATCCCAGGGATGGGGGAGCCTGGTGGGCTGCCATCTATGGGGTCGCACAGAGTCGGACACGACTGAAGCGACTTAGCAGCAGCAGCAGCAGCTGCAGCAATGCATATGTACATGTAAATTTCAAAATAATTACTACGGAAATGTTCAATATTTCTGGTGCCGATATAGTTTGTGTTCTGTCGAACAAAAACACTATATGACCTGAATAGGCTAATGGAATGGATTTCACACAGAACTGGGACTGAGTGAATACGTTCTTATTCCTACTGACCGTTGCTTGCTGTTGCACAAGTCACACCAATTTAGTGGACCTTAGTTTTTCCATCTGTGGTAAAGACAGAAGTGCAGATAATTTCTAAGTTCTCTGCTGGCACTTATAATCTAAATTAAGTGATTCTATAGCCATCATATTAAACTCAATGCAAACAAGTTGCCTAGATGTAACTTTCCAAGTAATCTCTTGGATTGATGTTATTTCATCCCAAACAATAGAGTAGGAAGTCTCTCTACTGCTAGGTCTTATGCTGCCATCAGCCATCACCATGATTCAGCATTTCCATGATCCTATAACAGAGCTAAAAGTAGACAGGGTTTAGTGAAGCAAAATAAAGCAGATGAAGCTCGTGCGTTTCCTGGAAGAAAATATGCAAATTTTAAATTTAATTCAGTGTGGTGTCAAACACATCTTTTTCATTACAAAGTGTATGTATGGGCCTCATTTTGCTAAATGCTGTTTAGAAATTATGCATTAGTAATTATAGGGTCCTGCTGATTACATAAATTGTTATCCTGCTCTTCGAAGTAATTACCACCTAACCTACATTGAGGTTTATAAAGACAGAAATAAGCATCTGTTTTCCATCTAATTGAATGATTCTCAGTGAAGCTGGAGGTCCTCTCGCTGATAAGAACTGCCTTCCTTGACATTCAATTAAGAGGTCCACTGATATCATGTAAGTCACCTCAGTCATTCCGAAAAATGATTCGGAAAGTTAGGCAAAAGCGCTAATCTACATTTAATCTCAGATTCAGAGAGCAAATTAAGAAAGTTGAATAAAATAATGGAGAAAATAACCTAATGGAGAAAATATGAATTCTAGTAAAGCAAATGTGATTTTATTACTTTCAAAACCAGTGTTGTTAACCCAAGAAAAATAGGACTGAGAAGAAATAAGTAAAACTAACTTGAATAATGGGGAAAGGGGAAACTATTGCTTTTATATATATATATATGAATGGATTATATGTACATAAATTGTATATGGACATATTATATATATATTTGCACATATGAAATAATGAACATTGACACAAAGTTCAAAAGATGATTTTACACAAAAGATGAAGGCACATGGATTGTTTGACCAACAGGATGTGGAAGAAGTGATGCTGTGCCTCTTCCAAGCATATCCTTTAACCCATCTGACTGCCTCCTGGCTCTTGAGATACCTGCTCTTGGGACAGTTCTTCTGAGAACCTGGTCCTCATACTGTGTGAAAAGTGCAACACTGGGTATGCCACGTGTGTGACCACTTTGAATGAGTATCCTTGTGAATACACCATCCTTGTTGCCCAGTCCAATCAGACTTTCAAATGACTCCAGCCCAGATGCTATCTGACTGCAGCTGCCTGAGACAATCCAAGCAACAAATGCATAGCTGAGCTGAATCAGTCCATGGAACTGTGAAAGTAATAATAAATTGTAGTTTTAAGCCACAGGTGTGAAAGTGAAAATATTTATCCCTCAGTTGTGACCAGCTCTTTGTGACCCCTTGGATGGTAGCTCATCAGGCTCCTCTGTCCATGGAATTCTCCAGGCAAGAATACTGGAGTGGGTTGCCATTTCCTTCTCCAGGGGATCTTCCTGACCCAGGGACTGAACCTGGGGCTCCCGCATTGCAGGCAGATTCTTTACTGTCTGGGCCAACAGGGAAGCAACAATAAACTGTAACTTTAAGCCACACAGATACAGACAAATAGATGAAGGCATGTAATGAACTCTTCAAATACCTTTAACACTTAGTTTAAAGACATTTTATACTTTATCTATTCATGTACAATGCTCTGAACATTAGCAGAAAAAGTGTATTTAAGCATTTCCCTAAATAAATGAGCAAAATTTCTTCTTATGAAAGGTTAGGACCCAAGGCCACAAATGCACCATCCTCCCTTTATCACTGAAAAATCATCACTGGAATGACAAAGAATATAAATATAAGAAGGAAACAAATAACAGTGTGATTAGAAAATTGAGAACAAAATCAGTCACTCATATTCTAGAATCCTTGAAGAGTTTGTTTGAGACATATTGTGAGTGAAGTTGCAGACGAATCTATATTAAGAGTTCACCTAGGTTTTAAAGATTTAAGTGTACTTGTTATGGTCATAATTTTCAAAAGAATCTAGGTTAACTCTCAAATTAGGCAAAGTATACCTTTCCTGTCAGTTTTTAATATCAGCAAATACAGAAAAATTACTACAATATCTAGTAGTTCACAATTACAGGCTATTTCAAGAAATGCCCACAAATGAAAGAATGACTACAAAGAATCATTAAGAATCCTCAGAAATGACTATCTTCAGTGAGATGTATGAAGACACTGCTTCTATGTAAGAGAACAACCTCTAGTAAGTAACCATTCCTTTCAGGTAAAATACACAGTGTCTGATTCTGTTTTTGATCATTCTAAGTAACCCCCAGTGGCCAACCCTCCCACAGATAACTCTGAATTCTCAACAAAACAACCTAAAGTCACTAAAGAGTGACCAAAAGCAGGCAGACTCTGCAGAAGGCTTCAACACTTGGGATAAAAGAATGCCACTGAGTGAATTTCCTGTTTTGTTTTTGTTTTTGTTTTAACTCATTTAGCCTAAAGCAAGAGCTAATTTACACCACTCTAAAAATTTTTATAGAAATTATCAGTCTTACTAGCTAGAAAAATCAGAAGACAGAGCTTAGGGCAATAACAAAAGCTGGAAAGTGAGGGGAGAAATCCCAGAAAAAAGAGAGTCTAGAGGACAATCTTCAGAGTCCGAGTAAGAAATCTACTCACATCGCTGCTGCTGCTGCTGCTAAGTCGCTTCAGTCGTGTCCGACTCTGTGCGACCCCATAGATGGCAGCCCACCAGGCTCCCCCGTCCCTGGGATTCTCCAGGCAAGAACACTGGAGTGGGTTGCCATTTCCCTCTCCAGTGCAGGAAAGTGAAAAGTGAAAGTGAAGTCGCTCAGTCGTGTCCGACTCCTAGCGACCCCATGGACTGCAGCCTACCAGGCTCCTCCGTCCAAACTAAACATGCGTGAGGAAGACTTTAAGAATCTCAGCTAAAGCTAAAAGAGTGAAATGACATTTCCAATTGGACTTTGATTCTAGCCAGTTTTCCTGACTGCTAAAACATCATATCATTTACAATGTCTGGGTACAATAAAAAATTACTGGAAAAAAATAAGAAAATATAACTTACGCTAAAGAAATAGGCAATTAATGGAGAGAAACTGTGAGAAAACCAAGATGTTGGAATCAGCAGAAAAAGTATCTTAAAGAGCTTATTCTAATCATGCTGAAGGATGCAAAGAAAAAATATGCTCACAATTAATGAACCAGGAGAAAATCTAAAAAGCAAAATAGAAATTATATTAAAACTGAAATGGAAATCCTATAAGTGAAATCTATAATTTCTGAAATACAAAGCTTACTGGATGGGCTTAACAGCCGATGAGCTTTATTTTAAATGAGAAAATAAAGACTTGAGAACTTCATACCAATAGGAAGTATCCAATAAACTGAAGAACAAGAGAAAAAAAGACATTAAAAATTACATGAAAAAAAATTATCTGAGTCTTAGGAGCCTGTGGGACAACATCAAAAGTTCAAACATACATGAAATTGCAGTCAGAGAAGGAGCGAATGGAGAGAACTGGGCCGGAATAAAATCTGAAGAAGTAATTATGGAAAATTTCCCAAATTCACTCAAAGATTCACATTTACAGATTCAAGAAGCTCAGCAATTCCCAAGTATGAAAAGTACCCAGAAAACTATACTTAGTGTCAAAATTATAATGAGAAAATATTCAAACAGGGACATAAAAATTATATGGTGTATATAAGGGAATAAAATTTGAGTGACTGAAAACTTTTCATTAGAAATGATGGAGACCAACAGGCAGTAACTGTCAACCAGATTCTGTACATAGCAAAAATGTCCTTCAGGAAGGAAAATAAAGATAAAAGAAATTTTAGAAAAAGAAAACTAATATTATCAGCATACCTGTACAGTAAAAAATGCTAAAGGAAGCTCTTCAGACTAATGATAGACAGTGAACTGTGATGTTTATACCAAACACCAACATAATACCTATGACAATTTTAGCTGGGAGGATGGAGAGGCTGGTAAATGGATCAATACAGCTCAGGGTTTTTACATCTTATGTGAAATGGTACAATGTTAAATTAAAGTACACTGTAAATTTGAGGTTATAAAGCAACCATTAAAAAATATAGTTAAAGCAAAATGCTAATAGAAAAATTAAAATATAATTCAAAAAATACAACGAAGACAGTAGGTGACAGATTGAATACTAGAGAAAAATAGCTGAATAAAAAGTAGGACACATGTGTGAGAAATTATTTAAGAATCAAGTGGAAAAATGGAATGGATATAATAAACAAAATGTCAAGGAAGACAGATCCAAGGAGTATATTATATAGACGTAACAGGTGGTTAGAATTGGACTCCTCCCATCTTAGTTTTGACTGAGGTTCTAAAAAAGATAGATATCAGATACAAAGTCAGTATGTGACAAATTTGTATATGCAACTTTTCTAAGGAAATTGTAGGACCCAGTTACACAGCTCATGAACCCATCGTGTATTTTAAGAGGGGCCAAGTCACACAGAGAGAGAAAAGACAGCTGAAGATATTTCACTGGGGAACAGTAAGGCCCAGCTGTGTGCCCTTCCATCATCTGGAGGAGAACTAGAGATGCTACTTTGAGTATCAAGCAGCAAGAGACCCCTGAAGGAGACCACTCACAGAGCAATTTCATTAAATTTAAGGAAACCAGTCACAGTGTGACCGGTACTGTCCTGGGTATTTCACATGCATTACATCTTTTAATTCTCAAAATAACCACTGAGTTGGGCATTATTACTACTTCTAAATATTAGATGAAGAAACTGTAAGACAGAGATGTTAAGTATCTTTCCATAGCCCCATAGTAAAAAGGAGTTCCAGGTTTCAAATTCAGGTCAGCTAGTACCAGAGTCTGTACTCTTAAATACTGTACCATACAACTTTGAAATGACTCCTCTGCAGTTGGAAGACATACGGTTGATACATGAGAATAATAACACAGGCTGTAAAATGGATTGTGACTTGAGGCTGAAAGCTGCTCAGGAACCAGTCAAGAAGGCAAGAGGAGAGTTGACCAGAATATTTTCTCAATTTTAAGATGAACAATTTTTCATTGAAATCAAGATATATTTTACAATTGATGGCAGGTCATAATTTAATTGGCAGATGGCTCTTTTTCTTTTTGAGTCGTAAATAAATAATAGAAGTCTTAAAATTAATGGTATCTAATACCATTTGGTGGCAATGGGCGTAGAGAAAAGTAAATGCCACCTGGCCAAACTACAGACTCCGCAGTGAATCATGTTTACACAGCCATAACAGTATAAATGCTGTGGATCGGTTTTCGGCTTTGAGAATCAACAAATAGGCAAACAAGAGGTTTAATTCTGGCACATAACAAGTTGGAAATATCAAACTGAACGTTTTGAAGGTAGGATTATATCTGTTGGGAAGTGGTCAATGAAAAGTCTGAAGACAATGTGAAGGAAAGAATACAGACTTTCCTCCAAAAAGAAAACAGATGGTACCTAACCTAGGTGACCGAGAAGTGGTTTCTACAAACATACGAGCAAGCTTAAAACCAACAATGAATGGTGCCAAATTTAGGTTTAGAAATTTTAGGGAGGAATTGCCACTCTCAGGACTGCAAGGGCAGGGGAAGGAGTAGTGAGTGACTAAAACCTGGGACGAAGAGTTACGTAGAAAGCTGTGGCTTTTTGTAGCAGGAGGCAACCCAACTATGGGTGGCCCAGGAGGGAGGCGGGAGGAAAAAGAAACACTCCAGACTCCTTCCCTTGCTGTCCTCCAGTCTCCGGGGCCAACTCAAGATGATACCAGGTATCAAGGAAGCTCATTGATTCAGTGCATGTGGGCCACACAGAGTAGGGTGGAAAAGAAAAGATACCAGATCTGGGGAAGCAAATAGAAAACATTAAGCGCACTAACGTCTTTACCTTAAGTAGAAATCTGGCAAGATACTGAATAAAGCTGATAGACTGAGCAAGGAAAATTTAGACAGGTGATAGGCAGATAGATAGTTACATACATACGTATGTAAGGACAAAGGGCGTGGAGTAGCAGTGTAAATTAGCTAAACCGTATTGTTTATAGTGGAATCAGAAGGACTTGGATTCAAATTCTACCTATTTCCCTGCTTAAAATGGCTAACCTAAAGCAAGTCAGTCAAACTCCATACTTCAATTTCCTTAAAAGCAAACTAACAGCAATATAATTTACAGAGGTGTTGTGAAGATCAAATGAGCTAATTCATATGAGGGGATTGGAATATGTTAAGCACTCAGTGTTATTGAAAATGAGTCAAAAATAGAGGTGAAGTATATTATTTAGAAATAAACTGCGTAACAAGAAGAATCACACATAGAAAGTGTTAAAAGCAATTAACCTTTGGGGAATTTCATTATATGGTTTTTGGTACTATCTGATGTTTTTAATGTGTAAGTCATGTCTGCGTGCTTAGTTGCCCAGTCGTGTCTGACTCTGTGACCCCATGGATTGCAGCCCGCTAGTTTCCTCTGGTTTGTGGGGATTCTCCAGGCAAGAATACTGGAGTGAGTTGCCACGCCTTCCTCCAGGGGATCTTCCCAACACAGGGATCAAATGCAGGTCTCCCACACTGCAGGCGAACTCTGAGACACCAGGGAAGCCCAAGAATACTGGAATGGGTAGCCTATCCCTTCTCCAGGGGATCTTCCCAACCCAGGAATCAAACGGGGGTCTCCTGCATTGCAGGTGCATTCTTCATCAGTTGAGCTAACAGGGAAGCCAATGTGTAAGTCATACTTTAAATAAACCGAGTACACAAATGAAATGAGAACACCTAAATATCACAGTGAAATGTGTGAAGCACAAAGATAAGCTAGAGGAAGGGGTTATCCACAAATTCTCAGACAGAAAAATACACATTACTTACAAAGTAAAAAATTTCTGTGACATTAGCACGCTAAATGATAGATAGTAATAAACTAATATACATTTAATTTAGAAGCTGAAAAATGTGAACCTATTTTTTTACCCATTCATATGTTTTTCTATATGCAGGGGCAACATAAAGTCATTTTCAAAGGAGGGCTTCCCTTCTAGGACAGTGTTCTAACTGATTAAGATGTTACTCAGAATAATATACTCTATAATAATTCACATAGAGTATGAAAAAAATGAACTCAAGTTAAAACCAACCCAGCATACCAAGTTAATTATTGTTAAATTTTTGGAAAGAAAAAAATTACAAAGTAACTTGGGCTAAAAATAAAATCTACAATAATGATTAGCTTAAATTCTATTTTGATTACAAAAAACTACTGGGAAAGGTTGAAAATAAGATAAAAGAGAAATAAAGACAAACACTATCAAGGTTTATAATATTAAAATATAATAAAGTATACATCAAGGTAAGAAAGAATTAAAAAGAGGATTTTAAAAATTAACCAAAATTATAAACCTCACTTAAGATTTAACAGTAATGAATCATTACATATCAAATAATTAACATATAATATATAAAGACTGATTTTATGAATTTGTGAAAAACCCCTATAAATCAATTAGAACAACAATAAAATCATAGGTTAATAAGGGAAGGAAATAAGTAGGACATTCAAGGCAGAAATATACAAGCTCCATAAAAATGGTAAAACATGATCAATGTCTCCTATAAGTAAAGAAATACAAATTTAATCAATAATGATAACATGTGTTTCACCTATCATATTAGCATATATTAATACTTAAAGATTTGCTGGGTTTCCCAGGCAGCTCATTTGTAAAGAATCTGCCTGCCAATGTGGGAGATGCGAGTACGACCCCTGCTCCAGGAAGATCCCCTGGAGAAGGAAATGGCAATCTACCCCAGTATTCTTGCCTGGAGAATCCCATAGACAGAGGAACCTGACACGCTACAGTGCATGGAGTTGCAAAAGAGTTGGATATGACTTAGCAACTAAACAACAGCAAAGATTTATCAATGCCTAATGATAGTAAAAATTTAAAACAAACACTCAATGATGGTTGAAAGTTAAATTGTCATTATTTAGAGTATAATCTGTTCATGTTGCACAGTTTTAAATGTATGTAACTTTCAGGTGACTATTATAGTTCTGAAGCTTGACCTACCAATAGACTCAAATGTACACACAAGGATTTTTACTATAAAACTGTTCATAAGAACAGACAAGTAGAGGCAGCCTAAGTGCTGAAAATACATTTGCGTTAAATAATTATTATACATCCTTATGTTAAAATCTGTTCAGAGTGTTTTATTTAATGAGGCATGTGTTTATGTGTTGATATGGAGAGGTCTCTGAGATATACAGTTGCTAAAGGAGGGGGGAAGATATGTGCAGAAGAGTCTATATAAATACTTCTTTGTATTAACACAATGTCTATTTCTACTGAGGGAGCAGAGCATGTGCAGGATGCTTCTGGAAGAATGTGTGAGGGACTGCTAATAGGCAGTACCTTACCAGAAGGAAAACTAACATGCTTTAAATTAATTGGCATCTTTTATTATGTTACCATGTGCATATGTTATTTTCATAACACTACTTAGCAAAAGAACTGTGCAACACTATAGGAAATTGACAATAAAAATGGGAGATTTTGTTTTAACAAAAATTATATATATTAAGGTGTACCGCATAATTTGATGCACATGTACGTGTGAAATAATTCCTATGGTCAAGGTAATTAACATATCATCTCTTCACATAATTAACTTTGTGTGTGTGTGGGTACTGAATGAACCTGAAATCTCTCTTAGCAAATTTCTAATATTCAATATAGTATTATTGATGATAGTCATCAGGCTGTACCTTAGATCTCTAAACTTACTCCTCCAGCATAACTGCAGTTTTGGACACTTTGACCAACATTTCCACTCAAATTGAGAGATTTTAATATTCTCATCTTTTAAGGTCAAGCATGAAATAAAATATGATGAAAAAGATATTAACATTATAATTTATAATAAGCACTTAATAGAAAAATATTTAATTAAATATTCTTTGCCAATGTTCTTGGAACATTTATTAAGCTATCTAACAAATAGTTATATATTTGTTAGATACCTATAGGGGCTTCTCTTGTTGCTCAGTTGGTAAAGAATCTACCTGAAATGCAGGAGACCTGGATTTGATTCCTAGGTTGGGAAGGTCCCCTGGAGAATAAAATGGCAACCCACTCCAGCATTCTTGCCTGGAGAATCCCATGAACAGAGGAGCCTGGCAGGCTACAGTCCATGGAGTCTCAGGAGTCGGACACGACCTAGGGACCAAACCACCGCCAGCATCTAACAAATCGTATGCCAAGATTATTTCATTGATATTGTATATACACACATACTCTCAAATGATGTATAGACCACTGCCATAGATGTAAATGCAGTAATGTTTGATTCAATAATAAAAGTATAAGTGACACTTTTCTCCTCCAAACAAACAAAATTCCAGATCCAAGACTTGGGGACTGAGCCCTCCATCTTAAAGAAAAGTACAGAAAATGAAAAGTTAAAACTATAAATTCAGATCATTTGAGTAATAATGGAGAACATTTCATATAAAATTGGATAATTGGAACAGAAGCACTGATCTGAGGCTAATTCATAGTACTAATTGCCTTCACAATCAAACAAGAAAAAACTAAAAGTAAGCATTTGTCTCAAGATATAATCATACAAACAATAAGGTAAACATAATTAGAGATTAATGGACAGGTAGAAATGAATAATGTGAGAAGCAAAAAACAAATGATTTGATAAGTGAAATCCAAGCACTAGTTTTAGTTTTTGTGGGGGAAAAGAAAAAATAAAATAGAATAATGCATACAAACAAAATTAAATAAAGTAAAATTAGAGGAAAGACACACGATCACTGGTATAAAAAACAAACTGTGTAATATGCAAACCCATTTCTAAATTATGAAGGTACACAAGTACTACTAGTGAGACTAAAACCAGAGATAATTAACAAGGATGATATTTTAGAAAAAATACATTTATATCATTAAATTTTATACCAGTATTATTTACCAATATATATGAATACATATATATATATATACACACACACACAATTGGGTTTCCCTGGTGGCTCAGACAGTAAAGAATCTGCCTGCAATGCAGGAGACCTGGGTTCAATCCCTGGGTCAGGAAGATCCCCTGGAGAAGGGAATGGCTACTCACTCTAGTATTCTTGCCTGGAGAATTCCATGGACAGAGGAGCCTGGTGGGCTATATTTCATGGGGACGCAAAGAGCTGGACATGACAGAGCAGTTAACACTTTCACTTTTCATATATAAAATTAACAAAATAACCTAGCTACATAAACAGTATATAAAGAGAAACAAAAATAATAAGTTTATCAAAAAGTACCTGAGAATGGCCATTAACAGCAATGCTAAAAAAAAAAAAAATTATGTAAACAGACTCAATTTTCTAAGAAGCAATTGCTCTTTATATATAAAGAGCAGTTCGGATAATGTAAACATTTATAAATCTTTCCAGTTCTTTACAGATGTTTTAAAAACATGATATCAAAATATGACTAAAATAATTCACAATATTGACAAATTTCACCTGTGAATATAGATGCAAAATATTTTAATAACATAATGATGACTTAAGTTCAATAAAATATAAAAGAATACCAATCCTTGAACAACTCCCTTTTATTCCGAGATTTCTGCAGTGTTTCAGCAACTGAAAAACTAATATAGCTTATCATTGACTACTATAATAAATTATGAAAATCAATGTTACAACTTGATGAAAAATGTGTATGTTTATAAAATATTTCATTCTATCAACAGAAATTTCAGATAGATGAAATTTAAGATTGACAATTAAATGCAAAAAAAGAAAAGCAAATTGGGAAAGGGCTAGAGGGACTTCCATGGTGGTCCAGTGGTTAGGGCTCTGAGCTTCCATTACAAGAGGCACAGCTCTGACCCCTGGTTGGAGAACTAAGGTCCCACATGCCTCATAACACGGCCAATAAATAAATAAATACATTTTGAAAAAATAAAAGGGTTACACATAAATATAGATGAATATTTCTATAATTTGAAATAGAGGATGATTTTAAAAGCTTTGCTTAATGGAATATTGGGATTAACATATATACACTGTGTTCAGTTGCTTGTCATGTCCGACTTTTTGCGACCCCATGGACTGCAGCCTGTCAGGCCCCTCTGTCCACGGGATTTTCCAGGCAAGACTATTGGAGTAGGTTGCCAAGCCCTCCTCCAGGGGATTTTCCCCACCCCGGAATCAAACTTGCATCTCCTGCATCTCCTGCATTGCAGAAGGGTTCTTTACCACTGAGTCACAGGCTGCCGCTGCTGCTAAGTCACTTCAGTCGTGTCCGGCTCTGTGCGACCCCATAGACAGCAGCCCGACAAGGCTCCTCTGTCCCTGGGATTCTCCAGGCAAGAACACTGGAGTGGGTTGCCATTTCCTTCTCCAATGCATGCATGCAAAGTCGCTTCAGTCGTGTCCGACTCTGTGCGACCCTGTGGACAACAGCCCACCAGGCCCCTCTGTCCACAGGATTCTCTGGGCAAGAATACTGGAGTGGGTTGCCGTTTCATTTTCCACAGGGGAAGCGCATATATACACCACTCTGTATAAAACAGATAACTAATGAGAACCTATTGTTTAACACAGCAAACTCTGCTTGATGTGTGGTGGCCTAAATGGAAAGGAAATCTAAAAAAGGGTGGATATATGTATACATATAACTAGTTCATCTTTCTGTACAGCAGAAACTAACATAACAGTGTAAAGCAACTATATGCCAATAAAAATTTTAAATGAATTAATTAATTAGAAGAATTTTTGTTTTACTTGAAATATAAGAACAATTAAATTAATAATTTTTTCTGCCCAAAATGAAAACCTATATGTGAAAAACAACCTTAAAAAATGAAAAGGTAAATGACAAGCTGGGAGTATATTTTCATCATAAAGAAAAAAGATTGTGATTTTTTACTATGTAAATATTATTACATATCAAACATCCAACAAAAATAATAATATATTTCCATAAATTTAAAGGTGGACCATCATCAGTAAAGTCACTTAGAGCATATTCCATTAACAGTTACAAAAAAATTAATAATCTCAAAATATGCATGGAAGAAAATAATAAAATGTAAAAGTAATTAATTATTAAGTATCAGAGCAAAGAAATAAAAACCCTTTGCAAGGGAAGGGAAATTTTTTAACCTAAGGTTATCTGTGAAATCTTGATAGCAAATATCAATCCTAACAAAGAAACCTTAGAAGAAATTTCTCTAAACCAGGAACAAACTGTTAACATTGCTTTTTTTCAACATTGAACTAAAAGTCAAAGCAGAATGACAACACTATGAAGTAAGTAGTGTATAAACTTAAAAACTCTTCACATTTGCAGGCAAGATGACTGCTATATAGAAATCTCAAAGGAATAGATAGATGTAATAGTAGAATAATAAGATTTATCAAGCTTATTGAATTCTAGAGCAAAATGCGAAAATCAGTATTATTTCCATGCATCAGCAATAACCAAAGGAAACCATTAAAAAAAAAAAGAATTTTTTTCATAATTTTGACAAAAGCAATAAACCTATAAAAGTGCCTTGGAATATATCTAAATGAAGACTCAGAATATTTATTAAAAATTATGCTTTATTACCATATTTCACAAGGAAGACATAAATAAAAACAGAGTTATGTTCATGAATGGGAAAATTCAATGTCATAAATGAAGTCTTTATCAATTAATCTAGAAATGCAACACAGCTTCAATAAAATTTCTGATAGGGCTTTTGTAGGTAGGACTTGCAAAATTGTCCTAAAGTTCATATGTACCAATAAAGGGCCAAGAAAAGCTAAGATAATTATGAGGATCATGGAGGATGAATTTACCCTACTAGAAATCAAGAGATTTATTACATAGGGCTTCCCTGATAGCTCAGTTGGTAAAGAATCTGCCTGCAATGCAGGAGACCCCAGTTCAATTCCTGGGTCAGGAAGTCCACTGGAGAAGGGATAGGCTACCCATTCCAGTATTTTTAGGCTTCCCTTGTGGCTCAGCTGGTAAAGAATCCACCCACAATGCAGGGATCTGTGTTCAATCCCTGGGTTGGGAAGATCCCTTGGAGAAGGGAAAGACTGTATTCTGGCCTGGAGAATTCCATGAACTGCATAGTCCATGGGGTCGCAAAGAGTCAGACACGACTGAACGACTTTCACTTTCACAATTGTAATTGTCTATGTGCCATTGCTAAAATAAAATGAATGACCAACAAAACAGATCAGAAACAGATCCGACCCCTATATACATGGAAATAATAAGTCAGAGAGAACGTTTCAAAATCAGTGGAGAAAGGATGAACATGAATTGGCCATTCATATGGAAAAGATAGAAAATTAAACCCTTGACTTGCCTTGGCTTGCCTCATACACAAAGATAAATCCCAAGTAGAACAAAGGTCTAAACCTGAAAGACAAAACTTTGGTAGTTACAGAAGAACTTACAGAAGAAAATACAGAGGGTTACATTTATGACCTCACGATAAGAAACAATTTCTTAAACAGGACACTCAAAAAGTATACACTGTATCACCCTATAAATAGAAATATTGACACTTCCTTATAATTACTAATATTGGTTCACCACAGATAGCAAAACCAAAGTTCAAAGATCAGTCATGAAGTAGAAGTTATTTGCAATTTATATACAAAAAATATTCACTCCCAGATTTAATAATGTCTAAAAGTCAATAAGAAAAAGGCAAATGACTAAACAAAAATGGACAAAGCATAGAAATATATATTCACAGAAAAGTTGGCCAATAAAGAAGAAAAAATCCTTATCCCATTATAATCAGGAGTAGATAAATTTAAGTAAGATATGTTTGTAGATCCAAAATATTGGCAAAATTATTAGATTTTGATACTACCAAATGTTGGTAAGCCTGTAGAGAAAGGGGAGGACATACTATCAATGAGATTATAAATTGGTACAACCATTTTGCAAAGCAGTTTTCCAAACAGTTTAGCAAAATCTAGTAAAGTTTAAGATACAGAATCTCTGATTCATCCATTCCATTTTTAGTAGATGCCCGAGAGTGATCTTCACATATATGCAGAAGAATGAAGGTATTTTGCAACACAAATAATGAGAAACTGAAAACGTAAGGGCAATCAAATCTATAACAAGAATGTTAAAAGTAATATAGTCATATAGTACAATAATACACAGCAGTGATAATAAACAAGCTAAGTTATCCACATGGGAAACTATCACAAATATAAGGTGGAGGCAAACAAATCACAGTTGGCTGTATAAATACATAAAAAAATATAGTGACCTTAGTGACATTTGTTATGTATTAGTGCATTTAAAGTTAAAGCATAAAAAATATGCGAGGAAAAATATAAACACCAAATTCAGGATCCTGGTTAACTGGGAAGCAAAGGACTGAGGAAATGGAATCAGGACAAGATAAACCCAGGGCTTCCACTTTATCAGTGATGTTTCCTTTAAGAGAAAAATCTTGATGAAAATGAAAGAGGTGAGTGAAAAAGTTGGCTTAAAGTTCAACATTCAGAAAACTAAGATCATGGCATCTGGTCTTATCACTTCATGGCAGATAGATGGGGAAACAGTGGAACAGTGTCTGACTTTATGTTTCTGGGCTCCAAAATCACTGAAGATGGTGATTGCAGCAATGAAATTAAAAGACACTTACTCCTTGGAAGGAAAGTTATGACCAAGCTAGACAGCATATTAAAAAGCAGAGACATTACTTTGCCAACAAAAGTCTGTCTAGTCAAGGCTATGGTTTTTCCAGTAGTCATGTATGGATGTGAAATGTGAACTATAAAGAAAGCTGAGTGCCGAAGAACTGATGCTTTTGAACTGTGGTGTTGGAGAAGACTCTTGAGAGTCCCTTGGACTGCAAGGAGATCCAACCAGTCCATCCTAGAGGAGATCAGTCCTGGGTGTTCATTGGAAGGACTGATGTTGAAGCTGAAACTCCAATACACCTGATGCAAAGAGCTGAATCATTGGAAAAGACCCTGATGCTGGGAAAGATTGAGGGCAGGAGGAGAAGGGGACAACAGAGGATGAGATGGTTGGATGGTATCATCGACTTGATGGACATTTGGGTGGACTCTGGGAGTTGGTGACGGACAGGGAGGCCTGGCGTGCTGCGGTTCATGGGGTTGCAAAGGGTCGGACACGACTGAGTGACTGAACAAACTCACTGACTGGAGTATGAATAACTATGGCAAAATGTTACACTTTAATAGAGCTGATGGATGGTTACAAGGAATAGACATTTGGTGTGTTATTTTTTTAACCCCCCATGTCTGAAATAGTTCCCAATGTGAGAAAATTTAAGAAAAACCAAAGATGGGATTTCCTTGGTGGCACAGTGGACAAGAATCTGCCTGCCAATCAGGGGACACAGGATCAGGCCCTGGGCTGGGAATATTCCACATATCATGGAGCAACTAAGCCCATGCCCTACAAGTACTGAGCCCAAGTGCTGCAACTACTCAAGCCCCAGAGCCTAGAGCCTGTGATCTGCAACAAGAGAAGCCACCACCGTGAGAAGCCCACACACCCTAATGAAGAGTAGCCCCTGCTTGCTGCAACTAGAGAAACCCCAAGCAAAGCAGCAAAGACCCAGCACAGCCACAAAAAGTAATTAATTAATTTTTTAAAAACCTAAAGGTGTCAGTAAGAATTTTATTAGACAAAATAATGTAAAAGCTCAGTAGTAATTTAAGAAATATAAATTTAAATTACACTAAAATAGACATGTATGGATGTGAGAGTTGGACTATAAAGAAAGCTGAGCACAGAAGAATTGATGCTTTTGAACTGTGGTGTTGGAAAAGTCTCTTGAGAGTCCCTTGGACTGCAAGGAGATCCAACCGGTCCATCCTAAAGATCAGTCCTGGCTGTTCATTGGAAGGACTGATGTTGAAGCTGAAACTCCAATACTCTGGCCACCTGATGCGAAGAGCTGACTCACTGGAAAAGACCCTGATGCTGGGAAAGATTGAGGGCAGGAGGAGAAGGGGACGACAGAGGATGAGATGGTTGGATGGCATCACCGACTCAATGGACATGAGTTTGGGTAAACTGCGGGAGTTGGTGATCGACAGGGAGGCCTGGAGTGTTGCGGTTCATGGGTTCACAAAGAGTTGGACATGACTGAGCGACTGAATTGAACTTAACTGAACAAGAAAGTATCTCAATTTGCTTATATAAAATTATGTGTTTAATCCATATAATATACATAAAAATTACATATAAACTACAGATAAACTACAGGTGATAGTTTGGTGACTATCTCATGGTGATGAGTTTCAGGTAATATTTTTTTTTTCTGTAACTTTTTTACCTTTAATATCATACAAATTTAAATGCTTTAAGCAAGTTTCTAACCCTTAGCCCTCCGACAACAACAGCAATAAAAAATCAATCTATTGATCCATCAAGAGACAGAGAGAGGGAGAAATCATAGTATCAACAGTGGCAATCTCTAGATGATAGAATTACATATGGTTTTTCCTTCTTTTGCTTATCCATATTTCCTAATTTGACTATACAGAATGATTATTCAACAAAGATAACCCTAAATGTTAATGTTTACAACTTAAATATATTTGGGGACTTAGTGAAAACTAAATTATTAAAGTTTTGCTAATAGAATTTTTGCTCCAAAGCAGATTTGGAAAAGGTAACTTTCATATCCTATATCCTGATTGGTCTTCTTTCTCATCAGTTACCATCCAACTAGAATCTGTCGATTCTTGCTCAGGTTTTTCCTTCCCTCTGGTCGCCTCCTTTCATTTTCTCTTTCTCTCCCTCTTCCCTTCCCCTTTTTCTCTCTCTTCCTCTTCCAGTGTTATTTCTAAGAGGCTAGTATTCTAATTTAGAAAAGAGAAAAAAGGGCTCATTTCCTTCATTAGGCAGACAAATTCCACAGTCCCTGCTATCTTCCTCTTTTTTTTCTCCTCTTCCTATAACCACTTCCCTTTGCTGTTATTGCCCTTGATGAATGACACCTCCACATTGAAGAATGTGGAAGAAACTGTAACCTCTTGTGCTAAACTGTGTTCTTCAGAATAGGAATTTTGTCCTATTTACCCAGTATTCCCAAGCCTAGCCCAGTGCCTGACCTATTGGGGAATCCCATGCATACATATTGCCTCCCCACAATGGTCTTCACCATCCAGGCTTCTCTTGTTTGAGCCAAAAGAGTTCCCAGTTCTAATTCACAGAGATTTACTGTTGCAGCAGTGCATTATGGGCAGAGTATAATGACTTATAATGTAATACATCATAATGTAGTACATCTAAAAATGTTAATTCATCATATTTTTAATGATTTCACTTTCATGGATTTCAATATTTTATATGAATATATCCAATGTGTACATTCTTTTTAAACTTATAAATTGCTCTTTCAATCTTTTCATGTTGCATTTAGTACTAAGTAATGTAGACAATTTAGTTTGTTTTTGTACACTTTGCAATAACATGTCTCAGAAAACTGGTTTACCTGAATATATGTGGAATCAGTTGCTGAACTTTATATTCCAGTCAATTGCAATTACTATTAAGAAGCAGTTCTTTGTTAATTAATAATTACATCGGCACACAGATTTGCAGTGTCCCAAGCAGTTTTAATTACATTACTTAATGTAATTATCACACTATTCTTTCCTTTTTAAAAAAAATCATTTTATTTATTTATTTTGGGCTGCACTGGGTCTTTGTTGTTGTGTGGACTTTTATCTAGTTGCAGTGTGTGTTGCAGTGGCTTCTCTTGTTGCAGAGTACAGGCTCTAGGGCACATGGGCTTCAGTAGTTGCGGCTCCGACTCTAGAGCATGTGCTCAATAGTTGTGTCACATGAACTTAGTTGCCCCGAGGCATGTGGGATCTTCCTGGACCAGAGATCAAACCCGCATCTCCTGCATTGGCAGGTGGATTCTTTACCACTGAGCCACCAGGGAAGCCCCTCTTCTTTCCTCTTTAGAGATAAGATGTCAAGAAATTAAGTAACTTGACTAAGCTTACACAGTTGGGAAGGACCAAAAATCAAGGCAGGATCTTTTTAATTCAAATCTACTCTTCTGTCCATACTAAATTCATTCAACAAATATTCAGTGAGTACTTATACATATAAGAACCTACGCTAGGTGCTGGGGATACCAATGGAACCCAAAGAGAACTTAGTCTTACAGAGCTTTCAAGATTTAGGAGAAACCAATTAATTGTTAAAATACAATTGTGACAAGTGTCAAGAGCAAAAAGCAAAAAATGAATCAAGAGCTACTCACGTCCCAGCAAGAGCCAAGCGCAGATCTGAGTGCATTGATAAAGCATCATTTTAACTTCTTGGCAACATTTCAGTGCTGACTCTGTGTCAGGCACACTTCCAGGGACTTTCCATCAATTAATTCATTGACTCCTGCCTTGGAGGTGGATTTTATCATTATCATTCCCATTACACAGATGAGTTAACTGATACAGAGAGATTGTATGGCTGCCCACGGCCACACATCTCAGAGCCCCTGTCTTTTGCTTCTTGTTGCCTTCTAAATTGCCTTTGACAGAATCCCTATGATGATAAGCTCTTAGTTCTTGCCTTAAATCCTAGTTCAGAAAGTCTACTGAAACAGCGTTGCTCAAGCTAAAACTTAGATCATGACACTTAGAAGGTACTAATTTCTATGATAACCTCCTATATGAGAACCAACTTTGGCATCCATAGTTTCATACCTGGATTATTATCATTGGCTTCCCCAATGCTGTGATTTGCTAACTTGAAGGTAAAAATGGACCCTGCTGGCCCTGAGAAGAGGGGCCGGAGCGCACACCTCTTTTGTTGTTTGCTTGGCTAGGTGGTATTATTTGGGCGAGGGGGTGGATGGGGGGTGGGAATCAGTGCACAGGGAAGGGGATGGCCAGAATGAAAGGAACGGATTGCTGGCAACTGCCTATTCACAAGACAGATTAGGATCAGGACACTGGTGGAGCACAAGTCTCAGTGGCTCTGTCCCTTGGCTCAGTCGCCTGGCCTCAATTTGAGTCCAATTGCTTAATTTTCTGCACACCCCATGAAAGCCAATTCCCATGCTGCTCTGTGTCTTCTTTATATTTCTCCATAATGCCGTCTCTGGCTGTTTAACTGCAGCAGGCTTTATGATAAGGGTTACTGTTTGGTTTTTTCTTCGTTGGCAGTAGGCAAAGACTTAATTTTAAGAGGCACACTCAAACTCAAACAGCCCTGAACGACTTACACAGAAAGCAGAGTGTTTTCTAGGCTTGTTTTTGAAATATTACAATTTTTTTATTAGGCAATTTTATCATTGTTATAAATAAGTAATTGTACTGGGGAGAAGGGATAATCCTTATTTAATTAAATTCATCTATACTCCCAGGTTGGCAGCAACAAGACATATGTGAGACTAATACCCACAGCCTGCCTCTTTGCATGTGCAATTAAAAATTCACTCTACAGTAGCACTGCCAGTTTCGTGTTGCTTTTGGCATTTACAAATTCTTTTATTTTGTGACTTTTTTTTTACCATACACATATGCTGGAGCAGATGTTGCTTATTTGTTGTTTATTCAAATCTGTAGGCTCTGGCAGCTAACTCCATTGTTCTGTAATGAAGCTTTATTCACTGTCCTGTATTAGGACCCAGCGCCTGCACGAGAGGCTGCGTTAGCTCCCAGTAGGACACCACCGTTATTGCCCTTGTAGTTGGCTGTTTATAGTCGGAAGCTTGCAATGGGGAGAAAAATCAACAACAACAAAGGGCTGGGTGGTTCCGGTCGGGGTGAGTGGAAAGGAGCGGAGCAGGCGGGAAGGTCACCCTGCATTAGTCTGCTCCGTAGATCTGCCTGGTGGCCTCAGCCTGGCACACAGGCTCATCTGTTGTGGGGATTTGGGGTCTGAGCCTGGGAAGCATTCCCTCCCTGCTCTTTCTCTTCTTTTTCTTTCCTTTCGTCTCTCTAGCTGTTTAATTCGTTCACAAGCAGGGTGTCTAGTGCATCTTCCCACCGCCTCCTCCACCCCCCTTCTTCCCAGTGCATACACAGATTCATTAACAGCCACACTTCGTCCAGCACAAAACTCTTTCTTCCATATATCACACCCTCATCACATCTTTCCTCATCCACATACTGTTTTTGGCTGCCTGTGTCTTGGGGTAGCCACACTTCATAAAGTCGAGAATGTCAGGTCCACGTTGACCAAAATAAAGACCTGCTGATCCCTAGAGCTCCAATGCCAATTTGGAGACGTTCGCCTTCTGGAAAACCCCTGTCTTGGCCAGGAGGCAATCAATCAGAGATGTAACCACCTCCATCTGGCACATTATGACATGGAACCTCACTATTAACACATTTGTGATTCATCTTGTCCCAACGAGTGGTGCCAGGGATCAAACCACATCCTCCCTCCCCGTGGCAGCTGGGAGCACTCTAGCTTCCCAGCATGCAGAGTTAACACATTGGCTCCTGTGATATCGCAAGTAACAATTCTTTTAATTATCACACCTTCCCTCCCCCTCCCCACCTACTCCACAGACATTTTGGCACCATGGGGATATTTTGCAGCCGGCAATCAGTACTTTTCTTAATTGACTGAGTATGTTCCAATAGCATGGAAGCTGTTATTATCCGCTGTCATAAGAAAGGGGCAGTTGCTTGATGCTAAGTTCTGTAGCTATAACCCAACATTTGTTTGGGAGCTTTTACTTCTGTAAGGATGCTCCAGTGTTCGTTCATGATTTTTTTTAAAAAATTTCATTTCTCATAATTGTCCATACATTCATATGTCCTTAGGATTGAATTCAAGGTCTTTCCCATTCTGGCCTTGGTCCATCTTGACAGTCTCAACTCCTTCCCCACAGCCCAGATTGCATACATCGGGGTTTCTCTGCATCCTCTAGCATTCCCCACTTTTACATCTTTGTACCTGCATTGCTTGCTTTTCATAGAATCCACTTCCAATTTTCTTTTCCACCTGCAAAAGTCATCCACCCTTCAAGGTCTTAGTTCTGTTATTGCCTCTTCAATCATCTCTTCCAAGAACCATATTCCCTGGAGTACTCCTTCTTTAGTGCTCCCATAAATTTTGATATGCCTTTACCGTAGGCCTGAACATAGTTTGCCTTGAATTGTAACTAGTTGCTGCAAAACATATGTCACTAACTAAACTTACATTTATTTTAAGCATTCTTTGCCTACATCTCGGTAGCCATGTCTTGACTAGGGCTTGACACACATCTGTGGAGTGGTTAGCATGGGAAATAAGTTTAAGGAATGGGGATAAGCCTGTATTGAGTATTCTATGTGCTGGACATCACACACAGCACTTCGCATTCTTAACTCACCCTTAAAACTACTATCGGAATAAGAGGGTTTTACTCCCATTTTACAGATGAGGGAACTGAGGCTCAGAGAAGATAAGTAATTGGATCAAGGTAACCTAACTATTGAATGGCTAAATTAGGATTCACAGATCTACTTGATTCAAAACTTTTATTCCTGCCAAAACATTCCTCTATTTCCCTAGCAAAATCTTTAATGTTATGTTAAAATAAAGATACAACCCTAATATTAAAATGCAGATAGAATTAGATTTATAATTCATGAAAGCACCACTCTCTTTCTAAGGAAATATTAAAATCAAAGTATATTAATATGATTGACATGATCCACACCAAAAAGGGGGGGCAAACCAAAGTTTATGATTTAACCAGGGGTTATTTAAATTTATTTTAATAATTTATTTAAATTTTAATTTAAATTTAAGAAATTTTAAAAAGCCTGAGTTTATTTAAATTCAGGCTTAATAATAATAATAATTAGTAGTAGTATCATTATATAAAACCTCACAGAACTATGCTAGATGAAAACGAACAAGAGTATGATCTTTGATGCCCCTTTTAAAACTTAATTTTTTCTTTAGCAAAACAAATGATATGTTTGGGGGTGTTTTCAGAGGATAGCTTGTGTCATATATGAAACCAGTAATCATTTATTTTAGCCTATGAGGTTGTTTTGGAAGAGAATTAGAAAATCAGTCTTTCACAGGCCTTTTTTTTTTTGAGCCTGGAAAGGTGATTATGGAAGGAATGGAGGGTGTAGCTAAGAGGAAGAAAGGGAAGGAAAGAGGATACATTTCAGATTTTTTTTTTAATCACATGATTTATGCCCGATTCTTAGGCTTTCTAGGTGACTCAGTGGGTAAAGAATCCACCTACAATGCAAGAGACATAAAGAGATGTGGGTTTGATCCCTGGGTCAGGAAGATCTCCTGGAGGAGGAGATGGCAATCCACTCTAGTATTCTTTCCTGGAGAATCCCATGGACAGGCCTGGCAGGCTACAGACTATAGGGTGGCAAAGAGACGGACGTGACTGAAGCAACTGGGCGCACACGTGTCCATGCCCTATTTGCCCCGGCTCAGCCTCACCACTTCCCCCGACTCCTTTCTAGGTCCCTTTAATTACTGACCAAGTGCCAGTACAAACCCATTCAAGGTGAATACCGCACTAGGGAAACTAGGCCATTAATGAGGGGGTTTATGTTTTGCCAGAAGTCCAAGGTGGTATGAAATCAATGTCAAGGTCAATGGGTTGGGGGAGTTTAACGGGAAAAGCATAGCTTCCCACCTTCTTTTCAGGAATCTTTTGGGAGGAAGATCCCATCTCCTGTCTTGTGCAGCAAACATTTGCCTGTATGATAAGCACAAGGCTCCAGAAAAATTTGAGGAAATGAAAAGGAAACTGGTACTAGAAGAGGCTTTGGATATTAGGGTTTTTCCTTTCATATCTGATCTTTTTTTTAATTAATTTATTTTTTATTGAAGGATAATTGGTTTACAGAATTTTGCTGTTTTCTGTCAAACTTCAACATGAATCAGCCATAGGTGTATGTGTATATATATATATCTCCCTTTTGAAACTCCCTCCCATCTCCCTCCCCATCCCACCCCTCTAGGTTAATACAAAGCCCATGTTTGAGTTTCCTGAGCCATACAGCAAATTCCCGTTGGCTATCTATTTATTTTGAGTGTTCACCCCACTTTGGAAAGAGAGTTGGCATTTTCCCCTCCTCGTCTTCCCTGGGAAAGTTGAAGCCAGAGGTGAGACTGGTTCTTCTCCCTGGGAAGAGAGGTTAGCGCATGGCTCCAAGCCAGAGCAGCTGAGAATTTGATTGGTTTCTTCTGCTGCCAACTCTAGTCTGCTCTGATGCCCACACAGACTTCAGCGATATCTGACATGGTCTATTTCCTTCAGCATGTGCAATTTGCCCACCTGCATGGCAATCATACAAGTTTAACCTTGGTTATGATCTGATGCATTAACCGATAAGATTTAGTTAAAGTTTATTTTAAAAAAGATAACATGTTACGAATTTATAAATATTCTACTTTCATTAAACGACTTTCTTTTAAAAATGTACAGAGCCTACAGAGAAATTCAAAGCTCTGTTTCTATAATTACTCTTCCTACTGTATTAATAGATAATATTATTAGTGTAAATTCTTGCCTCCTGAACAATATGACTATTTCAAAAACCAATGTTTGCTCTTTGCTAACCGTGAAGTGAACAAATTATGATTTCTTAGCTGTCCAAAAGCCCTGACATGCATACCCTGGTAATCTAGTGGGGGATCTGACACTTATTTGAAACTCAAAAAGTATATATTTAATGGGTGAGTGAGACAACAAAGATTTCTTGGGAGGGCTGTATGTCTGCCTATGATAAAAAGACAAAATCAAGCCCCTTTGTAAATGTCTTCATAGTGCAATGACATAACAAATAGAGCGCTATGAAGTGAGAGACAGAAAAACTCATAATGGCCAAGCTCTAAAGGCTTAAATAAAACCAAGGCCACTTAAATAAATTTTGCAAAGATAAGGCAGGGCAGTACCATGGATTTCTGTTGACCTGACTTGATAATGATAAAAAGCTTTGAATTTAGAAGAATAAAAAAAATGTTATGCCCATCAGACTATTATTTGCAAATATTAATATCAAATAATGTATCAACTGGGGATCTCATCTGAGAAATTATAAATTTACATGGAGATACTGAATGAAAGAATGAACCCAAATATTTTTGGCAAAGTATATCTCTTTCTGTTCATTTTCCTTCGTACATATTACAACTTTTCCTACACTTTCCAATAGTTTAATATATTTTTTCACAAAACAAGATTTTACATCAGATAAACTAACAAATCTAATAAGTTCAGTTTACTCTTGGCAGCTACCCTGATGGTAATTTCTATGCTTGGTTTCCTCTGGATAGAATGATTTCTACACTTGCTATGAAACTGTCATCCTCGGGGATTTTCCTTTACCTTTTTTTTCCCTACATCTTTTTTGGGTTAGATTATCCTTTTCCTAGAGCTCATTTCTTCCTTTAGGTACCCCCTTTTCTCAGAGAACCTCCTCTAGTGATTTCATTAGACAAAAAAAAAAAAATTTTAATCGGAAAACAAAGCTCTGTTCTCAATGTGTCTTTCTAATCAACTAGATGGTGCCCCTTAATGTCTGATGCAGTGGTCACTTTAGGATGTCTTAGTGGCACCAACTCTTTATGTTTTTTCACTTCAGCTTGAAGGACTAGTTTTTCTCATAGGGCAGGTATGCTAGTGATGTTGTTCAGTCGCTCAGTTGTGTCTGACTCTTTGCAACTCCATGGACTGCAGCATGCCAGGCTTCCCTATCCTTCACCATCTCCCAAGTTTGCTCAAACTCATGTCCCTTGAATCAGTGATGCCATCCAACCATCTCATCCTCTGTCGTCCCCTTCACTTCCTGCCTTCAATCTTACCCAGCATCAGGGTCTTTTCCAATGAGTCAACTCTTCACATCAGGAGGCCAAAGTATTGGTTTCAGCTTCAGCATCAATGGCTATTCAGGGTTGATTTCCTTTAGGGTTGACTGATTTGATCTTCTTGCAGTCTAAGGGACTCTCAGGAGTGTTCTTTAGCACCACAATTCAAAAGCATCAATTCTTCAGCACTCAGCCTTCTTTATGGTCCAGCTCTCAAATCCATACATGACTGCTGGAAAAACCATAGCTTTGACTATGCAGACCTTTCTTGACAAGTAATGTCTCTGCTTTTTAATATGCTGTTTAAGTTTGTCATAGCTTTCCTTCCACTGAGCAACCATCTTTTAATTTCATTGTTGCAGTCACTGTCCACAATGATTTTGGGGCCCAAGAAAAATAAAATCTGTCACTGCTTCTACGTTTTCCTCTTCTATTTGCCATGAAGTGATGGGATCAGATACCATGATCTTAGTTTTTTAATATTGAGTTTTAAGCCATGTATACGGCCTTCCAGATCCATAGGAATATATTGGAGGTTTTCAACATTTTCTATGGGTATTAGTCAGCTTCATGTTTGCCCCAAGTGGAAGCACCATCTCAGGTAACTACAATGTTAAACAATTATCGTTGGTTGTTTTTGACAAATACTCTGATAATGTGACTTTCCTCACTTAAGGATCTGTGAGTAAGATCAAATAAAAACAACTTTACTGAATGGGGCTCTACCAGAGAGCTGCCAGCCAGGCCAACATGTGACAATTCTCTAGAAATGGGGCTTTTCTGGGAATTTCACACTTTTTATGCTTCCTCTAGCAACTACTAATGCTTCTGGTTTTCACAGCTATTGTTGATCTGTAGTTGCTGGTTTTCAAGGCTAATGCAGACCTGGGGAAAAATGATGGGATTAGGGTAAATTAATATGCCACAAAGTTCGCTGTTCTTATTTATATCCAGTTTTTTCCCCTTGAATAAATACTTCTTGGGCTGTTGCCTAATTTCTAGAGGTCTGAAAAAGTTAGTTTTGAAAATTTTTGCCAGTGTTCTTGTGCTTTTATATAAAAATCGGGTTTGAGAGGCTATTTTCCATCATTCCAGAAGTACTTCTCTTTATGTCTTTGTAGTAAAACAAGTCTCTTTACTATAGTTTTAGCAAGATATTGGTAAAGAAAAAAATTATATGTATTCATTCTACTGTTTTAGTCCAGAGTCTACATTTGTTAAACTATTCTGTAACAGTGGATTGAAACATTTCTACTAGTAGAATACCAGGTAGTAAGATACACCAGAAGGAGAGATATTCTTGGTTAAGGCCATCCTTCTTTTAAATCCCCATATGATCAGCAGTCTGTTTTGTTTCAGTCTAAAGCCAGATTCAGTGGTATGTTTATATTTATGTTGTATATGCAACAGCATTCTGGACCTTCCTGAATTTGAGATGCTTCTCAACAACGAAGGTATCATTTTGAACTCTTCATTGCTTTTAGTGCAGTATAATGACATTAAGTTACATTTGGGTTATTCTTGCCATTGATAAGAGCTTCAGATTTGTCTAGTTCATAAGTTTTTCCTTACTGTTACCAGTACAATAGCTTAAGCAGCCAGGCTTAAACACATTTTTCAGATGCTAAATTATTTTGGCTCAGAGGAGTTAAGTGACTTGCTACAAACCAACCAACTAGTATGCACCAAAGTTAGAAGTTGAATTCAGGTCATCTATATTAAAATTTAGAGACCTCTTCACTATACCATCCAACGTCCTTGACTCCAGGTATCATGGACTTTCAGATTGTTATTTAGTCCAAACCATCCAATGCTTAAAATACCTACGTAACCTCCAATATTTTCTTAAGCACCTAAAGTAAGGAGGATGGAGAAGTCATTTCATCAATATTTCCAATAAAATTATGCTTTATAAAGGAAGATTAGAGCTAGCGATCTTTCTTTTTCATGGAGAGCAGAGTGTGGAAGAAAAGAGAGATTCAACTTTAGATCATTAGCTTATTTAAAAAAAAAAACCTGCATGCAGGTTTGCAGATGTATACTTTTTCTACTAATTTAACAAATATTTATTCAACACCTATTATGTGTCCAGAGCTATAAGTAATACAGAGTCTCCACAAAAGGAAGAGATGACATACAATTAATAGGTGTATACATCTCATCTCATAAATAGAACAATTTTCTGTTTTGTCCAATACTGTATGCCCAGATCCTTAGGCTATACCCAGTTCCTGATACATAATGAGTGCTCAATAAACATTTATATAATTAATTAACTAATAAGGTAATCTTAAATGTTTTTAAAGGTTATAAAAAAATAAAATGAAGTAATGGAGTATAGGGTGTTCTGGCACATTACATTAGATGGTTAGGAAAGAGTCTCTGAAGACAGGGGATTGGACATGCTTGTCATATGATTTTAGAACAATCATTTTTCATTTTTTAAAAAACCTATTTCAGAAACAAACACTGAGAAAACTCTTGACTCAGAAATCCCATTTATCCCTTCTTATGCATTGCAGGTGGATTCTTTACCACTGAACCACCAGGAAAGCCCCCTTCAAATCACAAGGAATCCTGGAATGTCATTTCTTATTCCCTAGAGTAGAATGCCAGGACCTCACCTCAGGTCCACTGCTAATGTTTTGTATCACCATCAACCAAGGGACTAAATAGATATTTCTTTTTAAATATAAGCTGTAGGCTTGAGAGTGCTCCTTAGTTTAGGTTAATTTTTATTAATTTCCTTAAGAAGCATTAGAGTGACTTCTAGAAAGTATATATTGTTTAGCAAAACTCTAGAAATTACCATAATCCAGAATTTAGCTCTGAGAAAATAAAGTGATTCAGATTCATATGTTACCAATATGTTATCCTTTCTTCTTTGGACATAGGTACAGGACTGATTGGTGAAATATCAAAGATTTAATATGTGTGCTTTCATGAGAAAATCATGAACATAAGGTCAGATCACATTGTTGGTGTGATCTATGGAAAGTTATTTGAGGTCCACAAACCCCAGTGTTGCCATTTTATGATGGGCTGATGAGATCTAACCAAGTTGGGCAGTTGTAAGGGTCAGAAACAATGTGTACAGGACATCACAAACAGTAGGCTCACAATCAATAGTGGCTATTAGTACTGGTATTACTATGGATTCATCTTGAAAGTCATTTGTAAATCCTCTTCTGTCATTTCTATGGACAAAGATATGAAGACATGCTAAGTGACTATCAAGAGACAGTCCTCAGTACTCTCTTAAGCAAAATGAGACATTAACTAATTTAAAAAAATGGAAGTCTTCGCTTTGATTTTTATAAGCAAAGTATGTGTAATTACATAGACTTTCACTTTCAGATATGATCCAGATTATTACTAGTAATATACTAAGTTACTAATTAAGGAATAATGCAAGCGGTGCTTTAGAGTTTACTGAGAATTCTAATTCAGTTTTCTATAAAGAGGCCTAGCTGCTACACAGTGCTTTGACAAAATTACAAGATACCTACTGTATATACAAACATGAAAATTATTATAATTCTTACAATTTTTAAAAATTATGGTTTGTTATCAACATATGTTGGTTGAGACGGTGAAGAATCTGCTTCCAAAGCAATAGACCTAGGTTCAGTCCCTGGGTCAGAAAGATCCCCTGGAGAAGGGCATAGCAACCCACTTCAGTATTATTGCCTGGAGAATTCAAGGATAGAGGAGCCTGGTGGGCTACAGTCCATGTGGTTGCAAAGAGTAGGACACAACTGAGTGACTAACACTATCGATATATTATTAATAGTAACAGTATCTTGAACTGATCAGGATTTTCACTTGTGATTCTTTCTTGATTTTTTTAATGTAAATTATTGTCAATTTACTTTTTTTCATTTATATTATTTATGATTAACCCTTCATATCCTAGTGATGTTTATAAATTTGGCCTATTTTTTTTAATAATTAGATTTTTAACATTAGGTGCTCGCATTTGTTCATGAATCATTCCTACCATTTATCTTAGATTAGGTTCCCCAGGAACAGTCTTTGTAAAAGGTTTGTGTTAGACTGATTTATTAGGAAGTATTCCCTGAAAAAAACAGTAGAGGGATGTGAAGTAGGACTGGGAACAGGAGAAGGTAATTCACTTTTTAACACACTCTTCCACATACTGATAAGGATCTAATTTTTTTCATCATCTCTGATTCCACAGGCACTATCTGTTATTTTAGCTTTGAAAAGAGCTATGACCTTAAATCACAGAGTAGATTCCCTACATAGCTGGGAGAGTAGTTATCATGTTTTTTTGTTTTTGTTTTTTTTCTGATTTCCTCTGTGCCCAAAGCAAGAAACAGCATGAGAATTAGTACAAGTGAATGAGACAAAAACCACAAGTCCAAAAAGGTTTCTCAAATGCATATGTTGGCAGTGTAAAACATTAGCTTGTCTTCTAAACAACTGTCAGACTCCCAAACCTTTCCTGCCTACTTTTTGCCTTTCCAAATCTGAGTACTTCATTAATAAAAAAGAATGATTTTAATCTTCGTAGTTTGCATATATGGTATGTCTGTCCTGGTCACATTCCAATCTAGATAATTATATCTTCTCTTCCTCAAACCCCTTGCTGCTTATATTCCAAGTGTCATTCTTCTTTCCTTTTTAACCAAGGGCTTCCAGGCATCACCCTGAGATGGTAAACAGCTGGAGGGAGCTACCCCAGAGATAGCTGCACATCAGTGGTAGTTGTGCTCATCCCAGTATAATTTATCTATCAACTTGTTCAATTTTTAAATTCCTTGGCATGCTTCAGAGAGAAAAGCCTAGAGAAGGGAAAGTCCTATTGTTACTCCTATAACCTCAGTAGATTTGAAGCACTGCTCTAATTAAAATGGAGACAACACCAGCAATTAAAAAGTGATAGGCCTGTGCAGAGAGGATGATTAATATGGAGTTTTTCAATATCAAGTATTTCTTTGATAACCTATAATAAAATCAACCTTAAGTTTTAGATGTCAAGGTATCATACCTCGATGCAGCATTAAGCGTTTCTAAGTTACACAAGAAGGGTGTTGAGATATAACCAAATATCTTTAGTAATTTACTTAAAATCTGTATCAGCATAAAATCAAAACTATCTTGACTTTTGAGAATAAATCTGCACTGTATGCGGAAAGAACAGAGTTCAGACAAATTATTTCAGAGGAAACATATTCTGATTGGTCTCCTCCATTAACAGTCACTCTTTAGACCAGTCCCTTACCTTTCAAATCATTCAATGTGCCATTTCTAAAGAAAACATGTCACCATATTCTCTTGTAATTTTCTGGTTTATGTTTTTGCCCCATTCCTTCTCTCACAGTACTTTAGGGACAGCGCTTTACCTAAAATATATTCAGTAAATTTGACTGACAAAGTGAACATTAAATATTTGAATTTCAGATGAGAATATTTGACTTCAGAAGAAAGGTGCTTAAACATACTTCTAACACAAGTCAGGAAAAGAAAATAAATTCCCTCTTTTATTTGTGTGATAACAAGAGAAGGGCTTCCCAGGTGTCTCAGTGGTAAAGAATCCACCTGCTGATACAGGAGACCCTAGAAACTTGGGTTCAATCTCTGGATCAGGAAGATGCCCTGGAGGAGGAAATGGCAACCCACTCCAGTATTCTTGCCTGGAAAATCCCATGGACAGAGGAGCCTAGCAGCCCATGGGGTCACAAAGAGTTAGATACAGCTTAGCAACTGAGCACATACGTGTGCGAGGGAAATGGCGGGGGGAAACAATTTCAGAAGCACCATTATTCATTGATATTAGAGAAATTGTACATGCTCTTCAGACATGCCCTGGGATACTAAGGAAGGCTAGAGAAGACAGAAGCCAACTGGTTCACAAATGCTTAGAATTCACATGCCTTTTTGGTACCCATTAGTGTTATGGGAGCAAAGACTCTGATGTCTGAATCCAGATCAAAGGTACAACCATGTCTCCAAACTTAAGAACTTTTCAGTTTTGTGTGTATCTCTCCAGTCACCACCCAGTTTGCCCCTCTTCCCAACATAACCAATATCCCATAACAAATAATTAGGGTTGTCTATAGGAAAATGGAAAGAGGGCAAATTTACATTATTCTTTGGGAGATCCTGCTCATGTCCTTTGCTTTTAATAAATAACACTGCTAAAGGCATGTGGGTTTTGCTAACTCTTGGTACCCAAGTTTCACAAATATTTGTTTCTTTGTTGATCCATAGCCTAATTCCAAGACAAAATGCCTCTGCAGAGTCCTTCCTTTTCCTTGGAGAAGATAAGAGATGATGTTAGAAAAGGCTTTGAGCCAAGAAAGTAAAAGGCAGTCAAGAAAGGCCAAAAAAAAAAAAAAAAGAAAAAAAGAAAGGCCAAGGCAGATTTCAGGAACTCCCCTTCCTTAATTTGGTTACAATGTAGAACCCCATAATTAAAGTTGAGTATAAAGACTTACCAACAATTATTTCTAATCTGTGGATGAGAAGATCAAGACTCATAAAAGTCAAGTAACTTGGTCAAGTTCACCCAGCTGGCAAGTGTTGGCATCAGGACAAAACCCAGATCTCTGTGACTCCAAATGGAGTGCCCTGCCCAAATTCTGTGTGGCAAATAACTTACTGGATGTAGCTTTATTGCATGATGAGTTTTGCTGATGCAGATTGAATTTTATTAGAAGCCAAAGCAGATAAAACATTTTATCACATGTGTCGTGATGGAGTGTTTGATGCAAAGCATTTCAATATTCATGCTGTTAGATTGCTCACTGCCTTGTAGTATGTCTGAGAGAGGAAATCCTCTCTGCTCTTCTCCCTGTTCACTTTCATCTTCTTATAATTTCTAAAATATATACCCTCATTATCTTTAATCTGGATATATTATTAACCATAAATATCTTTAAAAATAGATTTAGTCCTTCTTCTTTTTCTATAAATACATGCAGGTTATCTTCTTCATGTCTTGGTAGGCTTTAGTGGAAAATATTGAGCCAGTATGCATACTCAGATATTTAGGGGTAGGCATAGGGTTATAGTTATTTCAGGCAATCAAATTGTTGTCACTATAAAATGGAAGGCTTACTGACTACATTTCTAGTCCACCCCTCATACTTTACATATGAGGAGAGAAAGGCCCACAAGGTTAGTGACTCGTTTCGAAGCCAGTGATGATTAGTGACAAATCCAGACCCAAGACTCTTCTAAATCAATTCTGAGTATTTTATGATTAACCATGTGCAACATGTTCCCCAATTATTCTTTTTTAAAATGATATCTGTAAAGGTAAGTTTAAGCAGGTAATAGAATTTGATGGCAGGAAAACTGTCTGATTTCTTTTCAATCCCCAGAATTTACCTTTTGTGCCTAGTACAGAGCAAACATTCATATTGCTGGGAAAACCAATGATCAAGTAGTCTTTTAAACAAAGCAAGCTCTTCAAACAGCTAAAACTTTGAGTAAGCTTTTCTTAGAATTATTTTTTAATATTTTCTTTCTAAAGTTATTTTTATAAATGCTTAATTGAAAATAAAATGGTTTCACCTTAAATTCAAACATTATATATATTTCAGATTAAGCTACACTGGATGTACTAAGAAGGTTCTTTAATTACATATACTTGGTGATGATAAAAAATCTTGAGTAAACTTTGTTAAGACTTCTTTATGGCAAAATCTGTAATTTTTCCAATGTTAAAAGGAACCCAAGTTTATTCTAAAATCAAAGAACAAACAGAAGTTCAAGTGGGTTGCAAACTTGGCAAAAACATGTACTACCAAGAAAAAAGAATTCAGCCTCAAAATCTGTTACTGCTGTATGAATCTTCTGGTTTTTCTTTTGTAAAAACAAAGGCCAGGAAAAAAAGAAGCATAACATCACACAAAGCAATGGAAGTTACTTTGTGTGACAAAAGACTTTAAAATTGCTTGCTTGAAATTAAGCCAGTTGTTCATAATTCCTTTTGAAAAGTCAGTTCAAAATAGGCCATCTTATGACCAGGCTTCCCAGATGGTGCAGTGGTAAAGAATCTGCCAGCCAATACAGGGTTCGATCCCTAGGTGGGGAAGATCCCACGGAGGAGGAAATGGTAACCCACTCCAGTAATCTTGCCTAGAAAATCCAGGGGAGCCTGGCATGGGGTTGCATGGGGTTGCAAAGAGTTGGACACTGAACGTGCATACACACAGCTTACGACCACAATCATGCTTTAGGTTTGGGTGTTGTAACCTTATTCTGAGCAATATAATTAACGACATTCCAATTACATTCACTAATCTGGTGCTATTAGGTAGAAATAAGATTTTATAATACACTTGTGTTTGCATTTTACTATTTATAGACCTGTGATTATCTTTCTCCTTTGTTATCATGCCTTCCTTTGCTATCATGAATATCACAAAGATACCTACGACAGCTTCATTTGATTTTTTCCCCCTGTAATAAGTATTCAGAATTTCTCTTCTGAAGAGTTTTTAGATTTGAATCCAAATAGTTTACACTTGTCAGTAAAATCATGCTTTAAAGGAGAAGACAGTGCTGCTGAAACCCCAGATAAAGGGACTTAGTTTCAGAAGTGTCCAAAGACTCTTGTGAGAAGGACAATTTTACACTTTGTAAGGGCTACTGACACCATCAGGGTTCATTCTCAGAACATTAGACTGGGAACTTCTGCAGAGGAGAGACACTATGTTATTTCCATGGTATCCCTTAAATCTAGAACATTGCCCACCTCATAGTAAGCACTCAATAGAGTAGCATTTCTGGAATGAATGAATAAATACAGCAAGCTATTATTTTTTCCCTAGACAGTGGCTAGTCATCAGCTTTAAGATTACTTTATTTCATTGCTTAGGAGGCATGCCTTATGAATTATGTGTTCCTAAAACATATGTTGAAAAAGATGTTCTAGTGTATTTTTATTGTTATTAAATTAAAAGGCACTTTAGTAATTTTACTTTACCATCTATTTTACCCATAATCTGTGCCTTGTCCACTAAACAAGTTCCTCACAGGCTGGACTATGTCTTTCAACTCTCTTCATCATTCCACCAATGCCTGGCACAGAGTAGCAAATTAGTAATATAGTTGTTAAATAAATGAACGGGAATATATAAAATAATTTTATCAGACTTCAAAATGACTTAGAAGTAATAAAAAATAATATTGATAGTGCAAAAATCAGAAAGTGATATGAAATACATTCTTTAGACAAACATCAAAATGAACAGGACAGAGAGGTGAAAGAGGTTAAATATGACAGATATGGAGGTTAGTGTCCTGTCCTCTGTTGATCTTTTCTCCAAGCTTGGGTGGGTTCAGGTCCCTAAAAACCTAAATCCCCTTTCTATTAAAAGGAAACTAATTAGGATTAAAATTAAAAGATACAATGCTACATATTTTATACTAGATTTGCAAGATATTTTTAGTTGTCTGGTTGATCGTACAGGACGTTACACTCGAACTAAAAGGCAATAGCATATTCAGAAGAGTGTAACTGAAGAGATCTTTGAAAAGACACTATTTACTGCGGTGAACTGAATTCAGGGCACCTGTAAGATATGGGGCAGCACCTCTAGGCTAGCAAGAGCAGAAAGCATGACCACTCCTAGGTCTGAAAACACAGTGGGAAAGAATCTTGTTGCTGGAGCCTGGTATAAGTGGAAGCCTTGGAAGGAAAACATCTTACCTGGAGATGTCATCATCAAGGAGTGCAGCTATTTTCAAATGGGTCCCTGAAGGAGGTGGTGGTAGATAGGTACTCAATTTTCTTTCTCCTGCTCTTCAGTCTCTACTGGTGCCTCCCAGTCAATGAGCACAAGTAAAAACCTGGAGTGCATGCATGGGTGCTCAGTTACTTCAGTCGTGTCCAACTCTTTGCAACCCCATGAACTGTAGCCCACCAGGCTCCTCTGTCCATGGGATTCTCCAGGCAAGAATACTGGGGTGGGTTACCATGCCCTCCTCCAGGGAATCTTCCCCACCCAGGGATCAAACCAGCAACTCCTGCATTGCAGTAGGATACTTTACCCACTGAATCACCTGGGCAGCCCCAACCTGGAGTTTAGACAGGGCAAAATAACCGGATTAGTGACAATAAAAGCGAGGGAGGGCAAATGGAGGATGGCCAACACACAACTGGCTTCCCTGAGAGTTTCCCTTTTGTTCCCAGCACAGCCACAAGTCCTCCATCTGTCCCCTAGAATGCAGTTAGACAAAAATCATAACCCTGGTTCTTGATGAAAATCTTAGTTCTCCAGCTTGGTAAACCCAAACTTTTCTTCCTTTCTCATCCTGGATTATTACTTTTTCAAAAATTATATTTTTTAACAAAGAGTTTTTCCTTATAAGTATAAGAAAATTAGATCTAATTTGGATTGTTGTTCAGTTGCTAAATTGCGTCCAACTCTTTGCGACCCCATGGACCCGCTAGTCTCCTCTGTCCATGGAATTCTCCAGGCAAGGATACTGGAGTGGGTAGCCATTCTCTTCTCCAGCAGATCTTCCCAGTTTAGAGGTCAAACCCAGGTCTCCTGCATTTACCATCTGAGCTACCAGGGAAGCCCAAAACACACTATATGCCTTTGAATTATGGGAGTGGATTGCCATTTCTTTTTCCAGGGGATCTTCCCTATCCAGGAATCGAACCCAGGTCCCCCCATATTGCAGGCAGATTCTTTACCATCTGAGCCACCAGGGAAACCCTTATGAATTACAAGAAGGCAAAATGCAATCTAAGAAATTATAGTCTAACTGGCAAAAGAATAATCATTGAAAATTAATCATATTAATGATACTAACAAATATTGAGTGCCAGGCACTAGGCTAAGTATTTTACATTATCTCCTTAAATCCCCATATATGTCTCTGTGAAAGCTATTTATGATGCAGGTCAAAAGCAGGTCAGCTTAAATGTGAAATCATGTTCTTTATTAATACAACAATAGAATAGCAAATAGATTGTAACTTATGTCCCAATTCTCATTGATTAGTATTAGCCTTTAATAATGTTGAACTGATAAAATATTCTGAGGCTGAATCCCAGCTCATCAGAAAAGAACAGCATGGAATATTAGTGATGCTTACTTTTTAAATAAAAGAGAGAAAGAAGATTTGTATCAAGTACACCACGTGTGTATTACATCAATCACAACTATAAAATTAGATAACAAAATTATAAACAATAAGACCAAGTGCATATTTTATGAAATAGCTATAGATATAATAAATGTATCTAAGAAGGAAAAGATTCAAAGGTCATTAAAAGATTAATCATATGTAGAATAAAGAATCACAGAAAAATTTAGAGAAAGATGAATGGGCAACAATAGGCCAAAAATTACACTAATGCAAACCAAAAGAAAATGAAAATTCCAACATTATTATTATTAGAGTAGAATTCAAGTAGAAAAAAAGTATATACTAAAACTAACAAAATAAGGCTAAATCTATGAGAAGAGGCAGAAACTTAATCTTTCTTTAGAGACTACTCTTTAGAATGAAAATAAAGATTTATTTGACTGATGACATTAGAAAATAAGTAAGAAAAGGAAGTATTTCCATTAATCCAAGAAGTAGGAATTTTAAAATGTCAATAACTATTGTAGACATCAAAAGGTGTTAAAGAATTTCATCTTTTAAGATGCACCATGGTTAGTAGTTTTATGGCTGAGCACTTTTAAAAGTTTAAGGAAGTGATACTACCTAAACTTTCTAAGCTGATTAGAAAGCATAGAAAGAAAAAGAAAAAAGAGAAATCTATCTGGTTATTCTTTATACGAATGGCACAATTATGATACCAAAATCTGAAAAAGAAATTCATGTGCTTACAAACACACACATGAACAAACACACTCACACTCACAAATTATAAAGAATTTTTGATAAAGAAAAATTCACAGTACATTATGGAAAAGAAGCAAAATATATACTGTGTATGTTGTCATATATGTACATATTGTATATGTACATATTGTATATGTATATGATTATTACTTTATAAAACATATATATACATTTGAACTGTGATGTTGGAGGAGACTCTTTAGGGTCCCTTCAACTGCAAGGAGATCCAACCAGTCAATCCTAAAGGAAATCAGTCCTGAATATTCATTGGAAGGACTGATGCTGAAGCTGAAACTCCAATACTTCGGCCACCTGATGCGAAGAACTGACTCATTGGAAAAGATCCTGATGCTGTGAAAGATCGGAGGCACGAGGAGAGGGGGAACGACAAAGGATGAGATGGTTGGATGGCATTACTGAATCAATGGACATGGGTTTGAGCAAGTTCCAGGAGTTGGTGATGGACAGGGAAGCCTGCCATGCTACAGTCCACGGGATCGCAAAGAGTCGGACACGACTGAGTGACTGAACTGAACTGGTACATGTGCACAAACAAAATGTAATGGATTGAAATAGATACACATTACTTCCCTGAATGGTTAGATTAGATATAATTTTTATTTTCTTTTGTATGCTTTTTCACTTTCCAAATTTTTTCCATTATGTATTACTTGTATTCAGTTCAGTTCAGGCACTCAGTCTGCTTCTACAATGGTATTAAGCCAAAAAGATTATAAAGAATCAGCTCTTTTTACTGTAATGATAAAGGAAGGTTATTCTGACTGAATAACAAAGGAGAAATTGCTCAACGTGGAGCAACAAACAAAAAAACAGAAAAAAAAGGAGGAAGAGAGGGAGAGGGAACCGAGAACAGGGAAAAGGCAAAAGGAAAAGGAAGGATTCCCAGGTAGTAAGAAAGAGATTGAAACAAAAATGTCAGCAGGGTGCTAATGGAAGTTACCAAATCCTTAGGTATTGGGTTGGCCAAAGTGCGGGATTTCCATAACGTTTTATGGAAAACCTGTAACAAATGTTTTGGTCAACCCAATAAATCTTCATACGATAAAACTCTGCCTCCTGCCTTCTGGCATAGAAGGAAGAATTAAATCACTTCAAGTATATCTGCCACAATCACAAATATTCTCAGCCTTTGTTCATTCTAGACTCCAGTCAAGATAAATATAAACTCTGTGAAAGTGTTAGTCACTCAGTCGTGTCCAACTCTTTGTGACCCTATGAACTGTAGCCCACCAGGCTCCTCTGTCAATGGGATTTTCCTGTCAAGAGTACTGAAGTGGGTTGCCATTTCCTTCTCCAGGGTATCTTCCCGATCCAGGGATTGAATCTGGGTCTCCTGCATTGCTGGCAGATTCTTTACCATCTGAGCGGTACTTTTGTTGATGTGTCTTTGGAGTTTGTAGAGCAGTGTAGGATCCTGCAAGATCCAGTGAACATTCATTAAAAAGAAGAATGGAGCCTGCAATTGAGCACCCTCAGGCTCTGTCTCATGGCCTGTTCTCATCAGAACGTTAACACGGCCTTGGCCCACCGCAAGAGTGTGTTTCAAACCCATAGATATCACAGGGCTTTCAGAATGAAGGTCAAAATCATCCTTGACAGGATGGAACTGTGGTCCCAGATTAGCTAGGTCTAATTTTGTAAGAATACAAAATAGAGACTAATCTCAGTACAACTCAGCATTGCAAACACAGCTTCTGACTAGACTAACCTTAGGCTGTGTGTATGGAAATGAAATATCGAGAGGAGGGAAAGGCAGTCCTGCTCCCCTCTGTACTGGTCAGACCATGTCTCAGTCACTGAGTCTAGTTCTGGGTGCCCAGTTTTACAGCAAATATTTTTAAGTAAGTGCTTATTAAGAAGTACAAAACACAAATGGCCTGGAGACCCTGCCCTCTGAGGGCTGATTTAAGGGGTCTGAGGAGATTAAGGCGAGGGGAAAAGCCTATACATGAGAGCTGCTTTGAGGAAAATGGGTCAAGCACTCTCAGTATGACTCCACACAGTGAACTATGACCAACAAATGGAAAGTGCGAAAGTCGATTTGGCTCAATATAAAGAGGTGTTTTCTATAAGGTATGATACACTCTGACTATACAGGAGCAGGTCTCTGTCACCACAAGTGGGCAAGCACCAGCTAGATGGCCATCTATAAGGAATATGCTGGAAGGGACTCTTGCACTGAATGGTAGGTGGCACCACGCAGGCTTCCAACCTGGGGGACCGACTGGCCCATAGAGAGGTTTTGTTTGTTCTACAAGTGACTTTTTATAAATGCCTTTGAGAGACAAACACTCTGGAGTCCAAACCATCTACACTGCTCTCTCTTGTCTTGAATCTTGCTGCTTCACATACTTTTGTGAACTGCTCAGCTGCCACCGGCATTTGAGTTTGCATAATCTGAAAGGCACAGTCCAGTTTGAAGATAATTTGCCTCTGAGATGCAACTTCACCACAAAGCTGTCACGGAATTTTCTCCCATTGTGGAATGGAAGAGAAAAGAACTTGACAAAGAGATAGGTAAAGTAGAATAGATCTGTGAAGATGGGAACCCCAAGCAGCCTAAGGTTGAACCATTTCTTTTGCTCTGCACAATGAAGTGTGCATCACACCTTGAAAGTGAACGTGAAAGTGAAAGGCACTCAGTGGTGTCCGACTCTTTGTGACCCCATGGACTGAATGCTCCAGACCAGAATACTGGAGTGGGTAGCCTTTCCCTTCTCCAGGGGATCATACCAACGCAGGGATCGAACCGAGGTCTCCTGCATTCAGGCAGATTCTTTACTAGCTGAGCCACCTTAAAGGCTCCTTTCTCTCCCATCCCTTATTTATGTTTCAATCCCATAGGCTTCTTTCTTCCTGAGCCTCTAGGACTCAGAGTTTTTGTCACTAACTTGGCTCAGAAAAGCCGCCCCTTCTTGTTGACTGGAACTTCCCATGTGGCACTAGTGGTAAAGAACTCCCCTACAATGCAGCAGATGTAAGAGACACAGGTTTCATCCTTGGATCAGGACGATCTCCTGCATGAAGGCATGGCAACCCACTCCAGTGTTCTTGCCTGGAGAACCCCTGGACAGAGGAGCCTGGCGGGCTACAGTTCATAGGATTGCAAAGAGTTGGATGCGACTTAGCAAGCACTCATGTTGACTTATCTGCTTAAGCCATTCAGACACTCTTGTCAAACCCTGGCTCTTCTGTGCTGTGGTTGATGTAATGCTGCCACCTGGTGATTATTTGGACAAAGTGCCTGAGGCATCAGTCTCTCAGGCAGAAATGTTTCACACTCCTGAGTTGGTGAAGCAATCTTGCCCGGGCAGATTCTACCTAAATGGAAGGGTAACATCTTAACTCTGTGAGGACAGCTCTGTGCTGAATAAGATAATTTCTAATAAATATTAATAATGGAACTCATTAACGATATTTAATGATATTAGTAATGATTTAGCCAACTCATTGGAAAAGACCCTGATGCTGGGAAAGATTGAAGGCAAAAGGAGAAGGGGGCAACAGAGGATGAAATCATTAGATAGCATCACCAACTCAGTGGACATGAATCTGAGCAAACTCCAGAAGATAGTGGAGGACAGGGAAGCCTGGTGTGCTGCAGTCCATGTGGTCAAAGAGTCAGACACAACTGAATGACTGAACAACAGCAATGACTGAGTTGTGACAGAGACTATAATATCAAGATATGTCCTGCAGTAAAACCGTGTATATAATTACATCATCTTTTCCATGTCCATAAATTCTTCACATATATATTACTGGAGAGTATCCTCTTTGCAACCCTAGAAGCAACATTATCAACAAACTTACTTTTTCCCCCATGAGGAAACAGAAAGAGTAAGTGGCATATCCAAGACCACACTGCTAGTAAGTAGGAAAATCAGAATCTTAACCCAGTAGATCTGGATCTGAGTTTTTTAAAAACTGAGTTTTCTAGAGGACTCAGTTATGGGGGCAAATTAGATCTTTGTACATTGGAAGGAATTCAAGCCCCTCCCCATCCCCACCCCCAGCCCTATGGGACTGGCAGAGTGGGAGAATCAGCAGTCTAAGGGCATGACAAACCCACTATGGGGCTTGTGGTGGTTTGAAACAGGATCTACCCAGTAGAAGAGGATTTGAATAACAATAAGGGGGAAAGGACTGGTAGGGGTAAGAGATAAGGAATAAGTAAGTCAAGGCCCCAGTCTTGTGGAGTAAGAAAGAGCTATGACTCCCTGGGCTTATTAAGTGCATAGGGAAAATCCTATTGGAGATGATGAGGCTTCTAAAGTTCCACCTGTCTTGGCCTCAGTAGTTTCAGGAACTGGGTTGAGTCAGCCTGCTGGTGCAGGCACTAATTCCATTACTCTTGCCAGAGAGTAATGGACTATATTGTCTTCTAAGTCATGCCCTCCCTCATGTTACATACTAGGTGTAAGGGTTGGGGGGAGTGCTAAATGATATACATTTGTCTTTGTCTGTTTGCTTAATCATCCATTATAGCCATCCTGGACTAGGCAATTTCTCATTCTTTGTATCATGTAATTCCTACCACTCTAAGAGAATATTCAGAATTCACAAACCTAGTTTTGAGATGTTTATCATCAAGTTGCCAAAAAAGGGTGGGTTATAGGCAGATTTTTAGTCTTCCGAAGAAACTGAACTGTCAGTAAATTGAACCACATTTTCTTGTTGACTTGCTCAAAATGATTCAGGTGCATGTATTTGATCTCTAAAACACAAGATAAATAAGGCTCTATACTAGATAAAGGGGGCTTTCCTGGTGGCTCAGAGAGTAAACAATCTGCCTGCAATACAAGAGACGCAGGTTTGATCCCTGGGTCAGGAAGATCCCCTGGAGAAGGGAATGTCAGCCCACTCCAGTATTCTTACCTGGAGAACTCCATGGACAGAGGAGCCTGCTGGGCTACAATCCAAGGGGTTGCAAAGAGTTGGATGCGACTGAGCAAATAATACACACATTGGAGAGAACTATGCCCAATTCCACCATCACAGAGAAGTTCTAATTCACTTAAATCAGTTTCAGGGGTTATTTTTGCTTATTATGGGTGTTTGTGCTTTGCACAAATACAGTTAACTAAACATAACAGTTATATAAATATATCCCTTTTAGAGGAAATTACTCTCTGCTTTTTAGGGACCCTTCATATTTGCAGGCTTTTATTTTCATTTGGACCAGATTGCCTTGAACCTACCAGTATGTAGATGGATGGGCTCTAAACTATAATTCTGTTCTAGTGCTCTAATATATCATTTCATCCCAGAGTTATGAGAAAGGGAAAGAATGGCAACCATTTTATATGGAGCTTATATTCTAGAATAACAATTGCTTAGGCATTATCTGGAAAGCTTAAAGAATAATGATGTACCGGGAGTCCTTCACAAGTTGTGGCACAAATCTTGCACCAAAACAAATATAGCAAAAGTGAAAAGTTGCAGAGTCTGTTTTGGCCATTCTTCAGCAAGTTTCAACTATCCTGTTGAATATCTTTGGGTCTCCTAATGTTTAAATAGCATGGTGGAAGGGAGATGTAACATTCAGTCCTTTGAAATATACATACACAAATATATATATTTGGGTGTTTTTGTCTTGTCAGTGTGGCATTTAAGGCATATGCATTTCCTTCCGGGTTTTCTTCTCCTTAGTAAAGATGTATCTCACAATCAGATTGCTATTTAGTTTTAAGAGATGTTAGTTCCTCTTCGTTTCATGCTTTACTCCTTGTAACAGGAAACCAGTGACACAGTTTTACATGGACCCGCTGATGACTGAGGGAAAAATTCTTGAAAAATTCCCTCATTCCTTTATACTTCACACAGTGGACATCTCTTGAGGATCTATGGTGGGTCAGGCACAGAGAGGATTTGACCTCAGTCTGGGTGCCTGTCTGTTTTCACTTTCCTCACCGGAGGTCTCTTTACTCCTTTCTGCAGGAGCCGTGGTGAACAGAGCCAACAGCTTCCAATCTGACAGCAGCGGGTTCCTGGAGGAGCCGCCGGAGCCACCAGCCCTGCAGGTAGAGCGCCTCTTGAGGGCTGAAATAGGAATAGAAGGACTGACAAGATTAAAGTGTGTTACCACAGTTGAAAAGGCAACCAGTGCTTAGAAGACATGCGGCAGGCACCCATGGGACAGGGGAGAGTGGAGTCACCGTGGGCAAGTGCAGAGAACTCAGTGCGCTTTTCCTTTTTATTTTCTTTTGATTTTTCTGAAGAAAGTAACTGAGCCTCATTGAAAGAAGGTCCCAGGTAAAGGGCTTCCCAGGTGGCCCAGCGGTCAACCTGCCAATGCAGGAGACCCAGGTTTGATCCCTGGGTTGGGAAGATCCCCTGGAGAAAAGAATGGCAACCCACTCCAGTGTTCTTGCCTGGAAAATCCCATGGACAGAGGGGCCTGGTGGGCTACAGTCCTTGGGATCGCAAAGAGTCAGACACGACTGAGCAATTAAACAACAGCAAAGTAATAAACTCACATAAACCTGATTTTGTAATCCTTGTCTCATGATGCCTAAGTCAATGATAATGGGGAAGAAATGTAAAATGAAGCATTTCTTAAACCTAGTACCTCTCCCTCATTTCTGACTCATTTGCCTTTATTCCCATTTTTCCCACAGATAATCCCCTTGTCAAGCAGCCTGAGCCTTGCTGAGAATGGTTATGGAACGCCAAGGGCTCAGAGCCACAGCTTAGAGTTCTGTCAGCAAGAGTCAGATGAGTCTGATTCCAAGAGTATAGTGAGCACATCTTTTTCAAGTCAAGACTGGAGTGTCTTGGAAGAGAAAGCCTCAGCCTCTATGGTGGAGAAAGAGTCTCAGTCAGAGGGCATGGGGTCGACCCCAGAGCTGTGGAACCAAGATCTGGCCCTTGATAAGAGCATCCGTAGGGGAGAACTCCCAAGGAAAGGTGGCCATCTGCAGCAACACCCGCCCGTGCCCCAAACTGAATACGAGGCCACTGCAGGCACAGTTCCCTTCAAAGATGGTGGCTCTGTGGGTGTTATGATGACACACATCACAGATGCCAAGGATGGGCTTCTGTGGCCTGAGCGAGCTGGGGAAGTAAATGTGCACAACCACCCCTGTGAGTCTGTGAAATCACCCAGAACTGATCCTGCTCCAGACAAGTCCCCTCATGATGACTCAGAGGCCCCAAGAGGAACAGAAGGCAGCAAACTCTGTCGTTCGATCAACGGTGCCTTACTGATGCAAAACAGTGTCTCACAGCATGTCCCCAAGCCCAGGGAAGCCATGTCTTATACAGGGGACCTTGTTCAAGCTTCTGGAATGTCCATTCTCCATCTAGATAAGGTGGCTGGAGATAGTCCCCAAGGGAGACCAATGTGTAGAGCTTTGGGTCAAATACCACCTAGGGAAGAATCTGAGATGGGAGACCTTCCTCCAGATACTAACTTACATGCTGCTAGCTCCATGTCTGTGACAATCCAGCCGTCCTCCAAACTGGCATCACCTGCTCAGAATGCTGTGGTCTTGGGAACAGATTCTAGAGGAGCGATTTTAGAATGCACTGTGTGTGACCCTGTTACTGCAGCAGAACCAGTACTGGGGTCAGAAGCAAGACAGTTCAATGATGTTTCTGTTCAGACTGACACATGGGAGCCTCCACCCTGGCACTGCTGTTCGGCTCCAGGTAAAAAGGCCCCGCCCCTCACCAAATCTGTCTCTTTAGACACAGGCTTTCCCAGGAACTACCCAGGGACCATCTGCCAAGCTGTGCCCACCCACTGCTGTATCTGCTGTCGTCACCACCTCCACTGGCCCGCGGAGAGGCAAAGCCCCGGCTCTATGTCTTCAACTTGTTGGCATTGCTCATGCTTACATAATCATCTGGAAGCCCAGTTCACGAAGACTTTGAAAGTCCTTCAGGACACCACAGTGAGGGAGCTGTATTCTGTAAGTATTTGCCTCCACAAAGTGGGGAAGCAGACGCAGCAACAATACATACCTCAGGGAGGATGCTCAGCCTTCCTTTCTGAATGCGAGCTCTCAGGATATACCTTTCCATTGCAAATCATGAGTAATAGCTGTAGAGTGCTTTATCGTTTATAATATACTCTCGCAAGTGTCTTTTTTTTTAAAGGTAGCCATTGCCTTAGTTCTAAACTGCTCTGATTTAACGCCTGTAGAAATTTATTTGATATTGTCTTAAGCAGCAGGCACTGTCAATAATTTTTATTTATTTACTTATTTTTATTTATTATTTATTTTTGGCCATGTGGCTTGTGGGATTTTAGTTCTCGACCAGGGATAGAACCTGAGTTCCGTGCAGTGGAAGCATGGAGCTCTAACCATTGGACAACCAGGGAATTCCCACAAATTTCTTCTTATTTGATATTTCCAATCACCTTATGAAGGAAGGAAAGCAAATTTTATTATTAACCCCCATTTTACACTGGGATATAAAACGGTACATTCATAGGTAAGTTTCTAAGCATCCATGTATCTGTATCTCCTCTTCAGTTCAGTCTAACTGAAAATTCTCTTACATTCACTTACCTGTATAATCGTGAGGAAGACGTGTCATCTCTCTGAGCTTAGTTCCCATCTTATAAAATAGGGCGATTATTTCTGTCACTGACACAGCATTGATTTAGGATTAAATGAGAGGAAACTTGTAAGGCACTCAGCACAGTCAGACGCCCAGTGCCTGGCACATAGAAAGCCCTAAAAAATGCTAGTTGTGTGTGACTGTCAATTTTTGTTACTATTTTCTTATTGTTCAGGTCTTGAATATAGAGCTTCTCATGTCAAATAGAGGAACTTTTGGTCTACCTTTGCTAAGCTTGTTTAGAAGTGGACATTGAGGTTACTGAGAACTGAAGGACCCTCAGCCCTGTCCAGTCCCTGATAAATCAACAAGCATTTAGCAAGTCCTTCCAACGACCCCTGTTCAGCAGTTCTCAAGGTCAGAAATAATCTGGGCTGTCAAGGTTAGCCACTGATTTAAAAAATTATGAGTACGACACATGAAACTTTTTTCCCACAAGGTGGTAAAAAAGATAGCACATATAATGTAGGACTACAGCTGTTCAGGGGAGAGTGAAAGGCAACTATAGTTTACTGGGTTCCTGCTGTTTGGTGCCTTCTATATTACCTTCCCATTCTTTTAATTCCACAAATATTTACTGAGTGCTGTTCTAAGCATTTTATTTATGCCATGTCAAATAACCCTCATTTTCATCCTTACCATAAATTTGTATTGATTCCCTAGTATGTGTCAAGTCTTCCCTCTATCACAGATGAGAAATGAAGAACTGAGAGAGTTTAAGTAATTTTCCATCTTCCCCCACTACTGAGTGCTAAGTCCAGATTCAAATTAAGACTTAGCTGACACCAGATTCTTGGACAATACATTCCAAAGATGTGTCCAACTTTAAGATATGTCCATCTGTGTAAGTGAAATAGTAACATAAGAAAGTGATTGTTTGAAAGATACAGCAAATTATTACATGATCCTTCAACATATAAAAATCTGTATAAATGTAATATGAACATAGAAAGTGATTATATAAAATAATTTACTACGTTTCTTTCAGATTTCAAAACTCTCAGGTATTTATAATATTTTAAAATGAGTCATTAGTGAGGGCTGAACTAGTAAAAGAAGGTGCTGAGTTCAGTTCTAGGTATATTATTCTGAAGCTCAGTGGGAGCAAAGAACTAAGGGTAGCTGAGGTCCTTTGGAATAAAAAGACAAAGGTTCAAATTCTGAAGAATAGTAGGAGTCATTGTCATTGTCATCATCAATGTTAATGAGAGACTGTAAATGCTGTACAACAGTGATTTCCAATTGGAATAAATTTGCCTCCAGCCCTGGTGCCATTTGGCAATGATAGGAGACATATTTGGTTGTCATAACTGGGGTAGGTGCTACTTGAATTTCATGGGTGGAGGTCAGGGATGATGCTAAACATCCTGCAATACATAAGTCAATGTATTAAGTCAGCTCCTTAAAACAGAGAACCATCTGACCTAAAATGTCAATAATGTCAAAGTTTAAAAACTTAACCCTAAAGGAATAAACTGGACCATATAGTTCATGTAGGAAAATGTTAGAAATGAAAGATGGCTGGAGACAGTGATATATTAAGAGGCTATAAGGGAAAAATATTAAATCCTACAGTTAGATACTCCAGTTTCCATGGTAAAAACCAGATTGTTGATCTAACATATATTGAAATAATATTTTTTCCAATTAACATTTTTAAGATGTTTTACAGGAATATATCAATTAAATCATATTTAGCTTTCTATTTTGTTTCCAATAATAAAGTATGAAAATCAAAACTGTGTTTAAGATTTTGGAACAAAGGCACAGATAGAGTGTGCTCTTGTGGGTTACCTAAGATAATGGTTTGTTGATATGATTAAATCTTATAAATAAGTGAATTATTCACAATAATCTGTTAATTCAATAAATTTTTTTCAGACAAGAAAATTAGACATATACAGAATAAGAATTTTTGGTATTAGAAGATTCATCTATAAGGTTTATGATTTAGATGTAAAGAAAAAAGTCATATGAATTTTTTAAAGTAATATGAGCCAATTTTTAAAAGTAATATGAGCCACTGGAAGGACTGATGCTGAAGCTGAAGCTCCAATACTTTGGCCACCTAATGCAAAGGGCCGACTCATTGGCAAAGACCCTGTTGCTGGGAAAAACTGAGGGCAAGAGGTGAAGGGAGCAGCATAGGATGAGTTGGTTGGATGGTATCACCAACTCAGTGGACGTGAGTTTGAGCAAATTCCAGGAGATGGTGAAGGACAAGGATGCCTGGCGTGCTGCAGTCCATGGGGTCCAAAAGAGTTGGACATGACTGAGCAATTGAACAACAATGAGCCAATCAAACGTGAAGGGTCAATATTGTTGCTCTTACTGTTGAAATTAAAGTTTGTTTTAAGGCCCAGCTTGGGTCAGAGATTGGGGCTTCCCTGGTGGCTCAGATGGTAAAGAATCTGCCTGTAATTCAGGAAACTCAGGTTTGATACCTGGGTCAGGAAGATTTCCTGGAGAAGGGAATGGCAACCCACTCTAGTATTCTTGCCACTCTAATATTCTTGCCTGAAGAATTCCATGGCCATGGGGTTGCAAGGAGTCAGACATAACTGACACTTTCACTTTTGGGGGGAATCAGAGAGTAGACACTGCATTGTATTTGAATTAAAACCTAGTCTTTATGTTGGAAAAAAAGACTTCAAAACAGTTTCCCCCTTCTTGCCTAAAGAAAAGTGAAAAGTGTTAGTTGTTCTGTCTGGCTGTCTGTCCTTCGAATTCCCCAGGCAAGAGTACTGGAGTGGGTAGCCATTCTCTTCTCCAGGGGATCTTCCCTACCCAGGGATCAAACCCAGGGCTCCCATATGATTGGCAAATTCTTTACCATCTGAGCCACTTAAGGGTTCCTTTTTGTCTGAAACCAATTTTTGTCTGTTCTAGAGTGGAAATGCAGTTTCAGTGTTCCCAAATGACCAGGAGATGGCAGCATTTCAGAATCTCCCACATCACTGCCTTCACAGCGAACACTCACACCATCAATTGTTCCTAAATCCCACCCCCCACCCCCATGCCTTCCAATCACAAAGGTGATTGGATATCTAGGTGAAGCACAAAATTCTTTTATAATGTTCAGCCTACTTGAGCACCATAGTTCCATTGCCCTGTTTCTAGAACTCAGTCACCTTGTAAGAATTCGCTGCCTGATTGGCTCACTCCTAAGGGACAAATAACTTCATGTGACCAGCTACACTGTAGCTGACGAATTGACTGGGCTTGGTGGCTGCAAGAGGACATTCAAATAGGGAAACCAAGGCAACAGCCTAGTCATATAGAGCGTAAGGTTTAAACAGTGATTCACATCAGGAACGATGGGGATCAGAATTGGAAGGGCAGACAGTTCAATTCTAGATTCCAGTCCATGGAGGATGGGATGCCTAGTCTATGCCTGCCTCACTGTGAATGAGCTTGTGAACTGGTGGGGCTGATTCTGCAGATTTCAACCACCAGACACTGTGATTGAGCAGTTGTCGTTTAGTCGCTAAGTTGTGTCCAGATTTTTTGCAACCCCACGGACTGTAGCCCTCCAGGCTCCTCCGTCTATGGAATTTCCCAGGCAAGAATACTAGAGTGGGTTGCCATTTCCTTCTCCAGGAGATATTCCCAACCCAGGAATCAAACCCTCATATCCTGCATTGACAAGAGGATTCCTTACCAATGAGCCACTAGGAAAGCCTGTGGTTAAGCACAGCTAAGACTAGTAAAATGTATTCTAAGCAGACTCTCTAATCAAGCACATATCACCCAATAGATATGTTCAATATCACTGAGATTCAGAGTGAGGCAGAACTCGGCACCAAAGTAAAACAAGATTATACAAGACTCAACTTTTCTAAGCTCAAGCCTGCATTATGCTGGCCCTACCCCTCTGATCCTGTCTACATCCTTGCACCCCTATATTACCTAGGTTTCCAGACTGACTTCTTGTTCCTGGAACATAAGTTCTCCAAGGGCCATCCAATAGTCACCGCTCTCTTGTCCCAGGCACATATGTCTCTAGTTGCCTGAAAAAGCTGGTCTAGGCTTTTCCTGTTCTCTCCCCAGCACATTAGCAGCAGGGCTGCATTGCAAACAAGTAAGCCCAGGTGGGAAGGCAGCTGCCATTGCAGTGAACTCTTGCAGTGACTCAGAAAGCCCTCGCTTCCCAGCTCTTTCTAATTGTTTGCAGTGCACAGTCCATGAGATGGAAACAATGAAGACGGTGTGCCAGAGTTTCCGGGAGTATTTAGAAGAAATTGAGCAGCACCTCAGAGGACAACAGGCACTCCTTTCCAGGGACATGACAGGGGAGGAAAGGTAATCATCTAAGAGAGCCATAAAAGCAAGTACCAGCCCGCATACCTGGAGCAAGGAAAGGTAATCAGGGCAGGACAGATGTGCAGCAGGGAGCAGGGCTAATGAGAAACTGGCCAGTTTTTCCTTGCTTTCCTGTTCCAGGTCTCACTTTCTCAGTGGGAGTCTGTGAGAGCCATTTACTGGATAGCAACACTTAACTTTTCAAGGCCAGGGCTCCTTGAGGTCAGAAAATGGGCAGCTGCTGGGAAGAGGGGGCTAGCCAGCAGGGTATCTTTAATCATCGTGAATGGGGCTCTCACAAAAGCATTATTGGCGGTTGTTAGAGTTTTGAAAATCTGCACTGTTTTCATATAGATGAAAAGTATATGTCCCAAAAGTAGATTAGGTATTGCCTGGGGCTGGGGATAGGAATAGGGATTAACTTATAGCGGGGCATGAGGCTTCTTACTGGTGAAATGGAAGTGTTCCAAAATTGAATGATGGTGATAGTTACACACTTGGCAGATTTACTAGAAATCATTGAGTTATATTCTTAAAATAGGTAAACTTTTTGGTACATAGACCAGGTGTCACTAGCGGTAAAGAACCCACCTGCCAGTGCAAGAGACATAAGAGATGCAGGTTTGGACCCTGGTCTGGAAGATCCCCTGGAGGAGGGCATGGCAACCCACTCCAGTATTTTTGCCTGGAAAATCCCATGGACAAAGGAGCCTGGAGGGCTATAGTCCATGGGGTCACAAAGAGTCAGACACGACTGAAGCAACTTAGCACACACGTATATGGTACATTAATTATTCTGCAACAGAGTTGTTTAAAAAAGAAAGAAAACTTGCCCTAATAATAAACCCATGCATGCAACTGAGACAAATAAAGACGGTGACTCTCTCTTTTAAGATGTGTCAAAGGTATGACCTACATTTTGAGAGGGACCATGGAAGACTGTACCTGGAGGTGACTGTGAAATCTGGTTATTTTCTATTATTTACCCACAGGGAGGAGGCTGAGCAATTGCAGACTTTACGGGAAGCCCTGCGGCAAGAGGTGGAGGAGCTGGAGTTTCAACTGGGAGACCGGGCTCAGCAAATCCGAGAAGGGATGCTATTGGTACAGGCCATGGGGTGTGGGGTTTACTAGGTCCCACCCACTGTAGCAGGGGTGCATTAAATGATAAACCTGCTTGTACAGTCATTCCAGATTCTAAGATTAGATGCCAACACCTTGATTTTAAGTATAAAGAAATAGAAGCCCAGAGAAGCACGTTGCCTTGCTCAGGGCCACACAGCTGGCTGGCTGTGATTCAGGACCAGAACCCAGGTCAGCTAGCCTCCATGCCAATCTTTTCCTCTGCCCTGTAAGCAATAGATAAGTGTTAGTGGCCCATTTCCCAAATGAGAATAAGAAAGTGTTTTTTACCTCATGTGGGCTAAGTCATTGCTGAAATCTGTTGCCATCACACTGAACCCACCCTAGAGAATTCACCAAACATCAATGCCTTTCCCACCAATCTGAGTTAGCCACTTCATGTAAATAGGGGAAGTGGTCCACACATTTTGTTCTTGTTTTCTTTTTAGGAGCTTGAGCTTCTCACAGGGGAACCACCTGAAAACGACACAAATCTACATCGATATAACTGGACAGGAGAAAAGAGTGGCCGGACTCCATGTGCTAAGATCCACTCTGCCGTGCATCCCGGGGCTGCCCTTCCTCCTGGTGATGGCCAGCAGCCTCCCTGCTCAGGGTCCCATTTAGCTACCTTTACTCCACACATCTTGGGGAGCAGTACCAGGATGTCTCCGCCATCGTGGGCAGAATTAGATCCAGGCCCTCCATCAAATTGTCCTGTTGGAGAAGAGGATACAGATGTCTTCCTCTAGGTCGGAGCAGGTTTGATGACCTTCCTACAAAATGTAAAAGCACATGCTAGCCAGAGCAAGCATATCTAAATTTTCCCTACGGAGAAATACCTATCAATCCTTCATCAGCTGTTTTTTTAATATTCTACTCTATGGTTAAACCTGGGAGGAATATGTTAATATTCATTTGATATAGGATAAGTGAGCACCTACTATGTGCCTAGCGTAGAGTGCAGCAGCCAAGATAGATAGATACATACCTCAAGGTGTATGTGGTGTCCAGTCTTTGCCCTGCTGAAACTTAGAGTATGCTGGGGGAGACAGAATGTAAACATATACATAGGTATGAATTTGAAAACTGTGAACGTGCTTTGAAGGAAATATATTAACAGGGTTTCATGAAAAAGAGTGTACCAGGGAGTCTGAGTTAACATCAACATATCAGGAGGTTCTGCTTGAATGAATGACAACAGCAAGAGGAAAGAAAATCCAGGTCTCAGAGGTACCAGACTGCCCTAAAGCCTTGAGTCAGTCAGCGAGCGAGGCTTATTGAGGAGACATCCCCCAGGTGTCAGTACCTCCTCTTGTGCTAGAGACAGAGCTATAAACAAGACACAATTTCTACTCACAAAGAATTGGAGGAGGAGGGAGAGGCAGCAATCACACCAACAAACCAGTAAATAAGATAGTGTCAGGTCTGCGCCATGGTGAAGACTCTATGATGATATTGTAGAAGATGATGTGAGAGGAATAATGTGCCTCATACACCAGAGCAGTCGGCCTGGCTAAGGGGAAGCTATATGGACGAGACCTGAATGGTGAGGATGAGGAAGCCATGTGAAATCCTGGGGAAAGAAAGTTTAAAGCAGAAGGAATGAAAAGTTTAAAGGCTCCGGGACAGAGACCGCCTTCATTGTTGAGTGAAGGAATGACAGGGAAGTGGAGGGAGGAGAAGTCTGATAGGTGGCCTTCAGAACGACAGTAGGCTGGCGTCTGAGAGCCCAAGTTTTTTCCTAGTGTGACGGAAGGCCAAGGGGGGGTTTAAGAAGGGTTGTCATATGATCTGACTGACATTTACAGTTCACCCTAACAGCCTTGTGAAGAAGGCACCGTTGGAGACTCACCACTGGGCAGAGTTCCCAGTTAGAATAGAGCTCCCAGTTAGAAGGCAGCTGGTGTCACCCCCCAAGGGGAGAAGCAAAGCTGTCAAGTTGCTTCCATCCAGCTGGGGAGGCTTGTGAGCCCCCTGCCCCCCGCCACCCCAGGGAAAGGCAGGGAGTGTATATGCTGGCAGTCTCTCGGTGCAGCCGGACAATCTAAGGAGGGGAAATGCATGAAGAATGGAACCGCCAGAAAAAACTTCACGGAAAAGAAACACCTTGAGGGAAGTTCATCATTTATATAAGATGGGCAAGTGCAAGGACACGAAGAAGTTATTTCATTGGAAACTATCTATTACTACTCCCTAACTCATAGCCCATTTCCATTCTTCATCCCCCTGTGTTTTGAAAACCCTTTGGCTTTAGTGAAGCCTTTCTACCCTTCCGGCCACCCTGCAGTTTCCTCTGTTGACTATACTTCCTCAGAGCGTGGACATCCCCCTTCCATCCTCAATTGTCTTCTTTGTCTGTCTCCATACTTCATCTTTCTCAATATACACACTCACTCTAGCAACCCAGTCCCCAGCTCTCTCCAGAATTCCTCTCCAGCACTGTCTACACTCCACAGATGGTTTCATCTGGAAGAACCATCTCCATGTCTCACTTAGTATCAATCTTTTTGCATCTGTGTGATACACAGCACCCCATGCCAAGAGCTTACGTCACAATCTCTTATTCTCAAAAGCAGCCCACGGCAAAACTGCTCATTAGACATGGAAAAATACTTTTTCTGAGAATCTATATTAAAGCTAAAAACTCTATTTTGGAGTTTGGAGTATTGACAAAGCTCAGACATGTTTTTGACCTGAGTCAAAACATGAAACAGGTGGAAATGATACTTGGTGGTTGTGAGTTTATACAATCAAACTGCATAAAAGGGACTGTCCCTATAAGTTGCCATATAAAAATAGAAGTCTTTTACCTGTGACAAGACAGACTTTCCCTCTTTGGAATCTCTCAGGGCTAAGGGAAGCATTCCCCATGTGAATGAGGAGGAGGCTCAGATATGGAGAGAATGATCTATACAGGTACACGCCGAGTCCTGCACTGTATTACTAATGAAAAGCACCTGCACACTGGGATTAAGGGGTCAAGCTCTAACTTTTTTTTTTTCCAAGCTCTAACTTTAAATCGAGATGCTTAAATCCAGCTCCACTATCGGTGTCGGATAAACTGCTTACCCTGAGTGCCTTCATCTGTACACTATTAGAGTTAATGCACGTTGAGTCCTTTAGAGCAAGCCTGCAATATTGTTCCCATATGATTCCATTCAGAGTATGGCTCAGTGTGATTACTATGATGATGAGAATAAGAGTAGAGCCAATTTTTGAATATCTACTTACGTGCAAGGTACTGGGCTAAGCACTTTATGTGCATTGTCACCTATCTTCACCACAATCCTGAGAGGCAAGACTTAATACACACACACGCATACATGTGTACACACATACTCAAAAAAACTATGAATTGTCTAAGTTCTGACAACTAGGAAGGAATTGAGTTGACTCTCTGATTCCCTGTTTTGCCAGTGGTTCAACATTATGGCTCTACCAAGCCATAGGGCTTGTGTGGAGCCTACAGGTGTATCCACATCAACCAAGTAGCCCTGCTTCTGTCTGTGATATTTACTTAGCTTTAGCAGAGATTTTCCTTTAAAAAAAAAATCTCATTCTGTATAAAAGTTTGAAAACACAGCACTATGTTAATGGCATATGACTCTTCTAGTCAAACACAGGTTCTGAGCTGCTTTCTTGCAAAGTGATGACTTCCTCCACAAAGACTCCTTGGGAACCTACCATCCTAGCAACTCTTGGCTTACTATGGCTTGTCCCATTGCCAAGAATAATGACAAGAGTTCCTTTGCAGTCCCTGAATGATTTTCTGGGAAATCTCATTGTTCTGTCTTCAAGTTCCAAGATCCTTCATTCTCTTTTCTATAAAGTTAAACCTATCCAATATGTGGAAATCCAGGCCACATATTTGAAATCAGAAATCATTGCAGTAAATATTTGTACAAAGTGAAAACATAGAAAATCTTTTAATTATAAAACCCAAACTAGGGTTGGAATGATTCCATTTCAATGAAAAAGAAAAAAAAAAATTTAAGAAACCACACTGCCTGATCATTTTCAAATTTAGAAATTGGCAGGGGAACAATTTAACTTCTTTTACATGGAAGGACAGGGGTCCTTTCCTGTATTAATTTCCTTCCATCTAGATTCCATTTCAATATTCAAAGCAAAGATTTGAATAGAGAAAACTGAGTTAGAAACAATAATTGGAAAACCAGGTCACATATTTTCCTTTGTTTTGTTATGCATGAGTAAAGACCCAGGTTACACCATGAAGACAAAAGATAAAACCTTGAAGGTTGCTCTGAACCTCAGCACATGCATAGGCTATGTAGATTTGTATAAGGAAATCTTCCCTTCAGTCCACAGAAAAGCATGCTCACAAAATCCCATTAGATTTTCTTTAACAGATATTCTTTTAAATGTGCGTTTTTGTCTGCAGGGCCAAGAGTTACCTTATCTTCAAAAATAATTTTGCTAAAATGGAAAAAATAAAATCAGAAGACTTCCTAATGACTTGAAAACCTAGTCTACCTATTTCTTTGTTGAGAAATAATTTCTGATGTATAATACAGGTCATAAAATAGGATATTTGTACATAGATTAAAGGATAAAAGTTTTCTGTGTGGGAGGACAGAAATTTAAAAATGTTTTGTTGTGAAGTGATGTATCGCATATCTAATTTCAGATTTTAATGCAAACAGCAAAGAACAGTCACAATTTGCAAAGATTATAGGTTATTTGAAATGATGTCAAACTGTCTTTCTTGCAAATGAGATAAGGTGAACAGAAGCCAAAATATTGGTGGCATCTTTCTCTAACCCAAGACTCGGGCTCTAGTAATTTAATTTTCCAATGTTAACAGACCGGTAGTATGAGAGCTCCCTTTCTAAGTCAACCGAATTTTTTAAACAAAGAACCTTCCGTGTCAAGAATGATTTCTAATCATTAGAATCAATTTGAAGACTTTTCCCTTTTGAGTGCTTTAAGAGCTCAGTGCAGTCCTGTGCTGGTAACCCTCTAACCCTCAGGCCAGCCCTCTATTCATTCACCAGGAGAATGAAAGTAAAAGAAACGCATCTACTTCCTAAATGCACCCACAATTTCTCCATTATCATTCAATTACCATTCCCATTATCATTCAATAATTGCTTATTTGCTAATGACAATGTACCAGAGCCACGGGAGAGCTCTATTTTTCTTTTTTAAAGCAAATATTTCAGGGTATTTAAAAGTGTATGATTTCTAACACTTAATAAATATAATAGGTATAATAAGTCTTTACCCATAGGAAAAAAAGTTAAATGTTTCTACTTTGGACCATCTATATTCTATGGAGACATGTGGGCATTTGTCAAATATATTGCTCTGTTGCATTTTTTACTGTTTTGTATTATCTATTTACTTTTTTGTATTATAAAATAAAATTTACTTTTTTGTATTGTCTATTGACACAGTTTTGTTGAACTGTTGAAAACTGTTAAATCTCATGAACTTCCCATTGCTTTAATGAGTGCATAACCCTGATGCATTACAGAGGAAGGTTCCCTGCCCTGTTCAACTCTCATTCTTGCCCAGTTTTCCACTTATCTATTCTTTACAGTGTCAACCTCCAGCAACCCCTTTACTGCTTCTTCCATCCATAGTGGAGGCTCCAAGTGGTAGAGTAGGATATTTGTCTGACACTTGGTCATTTTATGTGTACAGTCTTATATTTTCTTAACTCTCTATTATCTGTTTAATCTGAATAACTGTAGAGCGATGGATCATACATTTGCCTTCTGAAAACTCTTAATTAAAATAAGCATGCTCTTTGAAATTTAGAAAGGTAATGGTTATCCTTTCTTGTGGTTGAGTGGTCTGCTTTCTGAAAAACTGTAGCTTTCAAGAATATTTCATGCATCCTTTTGTAAAACATTCAAGTCATTTAAAATTACAGTAAGAACTTCTAACCCAGTCTTGCTCACTCTTGTATCTTTCACATCTGATAACAGTATCTTGCTCATAGTCATGTCTTTATAAATTCTTATTGAAATAAATGAAGGAGAACGTTGTATTAAACAAGGTTTAGGGATTTCTCTTCATTTATGCTCAAGGTGAGACTTATTTATACAGGTATTTATGTAAAGTCATAGGCCACTACATCATGTAACACTCTATAAGGACACACATTGTAGACTTAATTGTGTCCCCCAGAATTCATTGTCTTAGAGCCCTAACCCCCAAATTGACTGTATTTGGAGATGGGGTGTTAAGGAGGTAATTAAGGTTAAATGTAGTGGTCCCATCAGGGTGGGAGCCAATCCAACAAGACTATAAGAGTCACCAAAGAATTCTCACTCTTTCCCATGTGCTCATGGAAAAGGCCGTGTGAAAACGCAGAGAGAAAGGAAGCCATTTACAAGTCAGGAAGAGAGTCCTCACCAGAAACCAACCCTGACAACACTGGGAGCTTGGACTTCTAGCCTCCAGAACTCAGAAAAAATAAATAAAATGTCTGTTGTTTAAGCCACCCAGTATTTTGTTACAGCAGCCCAAACAGACTAGTACAGATTTTGGTGCCAGGAAGTGGGGTGCTGCTATAACAAATAAAATGTGGGAGTGACGTTGGAACTGGGTGGTAAGTAGAGGCTGGAAGAGTTTTAAGGTACACATTTTCTTCAAAGCAAGTTTTCTCGTTTTTGCTATATGGATGCTGCTGCTACTGCTGCTGCTAAGTTGCTTCAGTCGTGTCCGACTCTGTGCGACCCCATAGACGGAAACCCACCAGGCTCCCCTGTCCCTGGGATTCTCCAGGCAAGAACACTGGAGTGGGTTGCCATTGCCTTCTCCAGTGCATGAAAGTGAAAAGTGAAAGTGAGGTCGTTCAGTCATGTCCAACTCTTAGCGATCCCACGGACTGCAGCCTACCAGGCCCCTCCGTCCATGGGATTTTCCAGGCAAGAGTACTGGAGTGGGGTGCCATTGCCTTCTCCAATATGGATACTGAGACTTTCCCAAATCTTTTTGTCTGATTCCTTTTTGCTTAACAGTCCTGTTGATTTATCTCCTTCCTCTTGTGTTTTACTATAAGCAGTAAGGAGAAAGCAGGATGTACCTTCAACACTTGGCTTAGAAACCTCAGCTAAATATCCGATTTCATTGCTCACATGTTCTGCTTTGCACAAAACACAAGAACTAAATTGAGCCAACTTCTTTGCCATTTTATAATGAGGGTCATATTTTCTCCAGTTTCCAATAGCATACTCCTCATTTCTGTCTGAGGCCTGATACCCCACCAAAATTATTTTAATGTTCATACTTCTACCAGCAGTCTGCTCATGATGATGAGATATATATATGTACATGTATATGCATGCTCAGTCACTTCAGTCGTGTCCGACTCTCTGAGACCCCATGGACCACAGCCCACCAGGCTCCTCTGTCCATGGGATTTTTCAGGCAAGAATACTGAAGTGGTTTGCCATTTCCTTCTCCAGTGATAAAGTATGAAGTGAGTGAAGTGAGTGAAGTGAGGTCGCTCAGTCGTGTCTGACTCTCTGCGACCCCATGGACCACGGCCCACCAGGCTCCTCTGTCCATGGGATTTCCCAGGCAAGAGTACTGGAGTGGGTTGCCATTGCCTTCTGCAGATATATATGTATGTACATACATATATATGTATATATATAATTGCAGTTGGATATATATACATACATATTCTCTAAGACAATGACAAATATATACATACATATTCTCTAAGACAATAGAAGCTTTCTCTCCAGCTCTCCCTTTTTCTTCCCAAGCCCTCACCAGAATTGCCTTTAACGTGTTTCTACCAATGGTCCCTTCTAGGAAATATAAGCTTCTTCTACCATGCTCCTAAAAAGAACTATGCTGCTCAAAGTCATGTTCCCTTTCTCAGGGCAACCTGCATCTAATGACCGGTTGATAATGAAGGAATGTAAGCCAAGACGCCTCACCTCAACTTAAGACAACTCTCAAGAATCACTCTGGCTTTCGAGCTCACCTTGGAGTTGCTTGAGACTTTTGTTGTAACTACGGCCCAAATCTTTCCTTTGTCCAATCCTGCTTTCTTATCTCACAGATGTTAATTACAAGAGTGTGCTAAGTCCCTTCAGTTGTGTCTGACTCTGCAACTCTATGGACCGTAGCCTGCTGGCTTCTTTGTCCATGGGATTCTCCAGGTAAGAATATTGGAGTGGGCTGCCATGCCCTCCTCCAGGAGATCTTCCCAACCCAGGGATCGAACCTGTGTCTCTTACATCTCCTGAATTGGCAGGCAAGTTGTTTACCACTAGTGCCACCAGGAAACCCAATTACAAGAATACTCTTAATAAATTCTAAATCTCCATTTCAGAGTCTGCTTCCTTGGAAACCTAGTCTGTGAAGCCATTTTAGTTTGAGTTTTCTCAGAATTAGGTCCTGAAACAAGGATACAAATTCAAATAGTTTGTTTGAGAAGTCATCCCTAAAAACATTACTAAGGCAAGTGCGGAAGTAGGAGACGCAGTGAATGAAAATCAATAATGTATGCATTGTCAAGCAAGTTCACCAAGAGTGGGCAAACAGAACTTAATTCCACTGGTGAAATCTGAGACCTCAGTGCTTCAGAGTCATCCTGTTCAAGGGATATGGGAGCTGGGGTATTTATTCCTCAACTCTCATCAGCTATTGGTTGAAAACTGCCCCTGGAGCATTACTTCCCCAGTATTATCAGATAGCTTTGTATAGAGGAAGAATTAGATCAATCAATCAATGTTCTGTATGAACTGGAAGTTGGAAATTTTGTCAGAGTGAAAAATAAGTGTTCAGATGTATATATACTATATAACTAAAAAATTAAAAGTTACCCAAATATACCAACAAGCCATTGCACGCTGTATTCATGTTTCTCCCTGTTGTAGTCTACTGCACTGATTTCTCTACCCTTTGGGATATACCTTTGAATATTCAAGTCAAACATAACCTCCTTTCAACGGTATGCCTGGTTCTTTCTTTTCACCTGAATAGAGAATGACTACCTCCTCCTCTGTGTCACCAGAGTCCCTTCTATGGACTTCATCCTTAATTCCAATGTTTATGTGACATTTAATTGCTCGCATTTCTACTTTACCTTGGACTTCAGAGTAAGTTTCTTGATGGGAGAGCTGAGTCTTGATCTTCCTGAAATCACTTGTACTGAGCACTATATCTAAAACATAGTAGGAATGTTTGGTGAAAAAAAATTGAAATACCAGACTAGTCTCAGAACTAAATTCCTGAGTGCTATTTCCACTGGTGGTGAAAATATGCTTTGACAGTATTTTTCTTTCAACATTTAAAAAATGTTATTCCACTGGTGTTCTGTTGTTGTTTTTGTTTTTGTTTTTTGCCTGCATAGTTTCTGATGAGAAAATCTGCCATCATTTGAGTCACTGATTCTTTTTTTAATGTATTGTTTTTCTATGGCCTTTTCAAGATTTCTTGATTTGTCTTTGTTTTTACCCTTTGATTATGATGAGTAATAGCATGTTTTCTTTGAGTTATTCTATGTGAAGTTTGCTGAATTTCGAGCATCTGCAAATACATGTCCTTTACCAAATTTGGAAATTTTTCAGCCATTATTTCTTCAAATATGTTTCTGCACCAATTTCTTTCTCCTCTTCTTCCAGGACTATAACCATAACGTACAAGATCTTATGATATTGTCCCACAGGTCTTTGAGAGTCTGTTCATTTTTTATCAAACTTTTTTTCTTCTGTGTTTTCCAGATTGGATAATTTTTATTGATTGACCTTCAAGCTCATTGGCCCTTTATTTTCCTCACCTCCATTCTGTTTTTGAGGTCTTCTGGTGGACATTCTAGTTCTGTTATTGTGTCTATCAATTAAAAAGTTTCCACTTGGTTCTTTGGCATACCTATTTCTCTGCTGAAAAGGTCTATCTTCATTCATTTTGAGAATGTTCACCCTTAATGAATGAATAATCATTATAAGATGTGCTTTAAAATATTTGACAATTCCTACATCTAGATCATTTTAGAGTTTGCATTTGTTGACTACTTTTTCACTTGAAGGTTATTAATGTCTTCCTGGTTGAGTAACTTTGGATTGTATCCTGGACAATTTATTATGCTTTGAGACTGACTGTGGGATCTGTTAAAATTTTCTGAGGAGTGTTTATTTTTTTGTTTTGTGTTTCCTTTAGTAGGCGGTTAACCTAGTTAGGTTCAGACCACAATCCTGACCTACCTGCAGGTTGTGGCTCTATTGTCAATTTAGTTTTCATAGTTGTTCTGTACTATCTGGCCTACCTGTGCATGCATCATCCAGGGCTCAGTTCAGGGCTGGATGGTGGTCTACACTGTAGCTCAGTCTCAAAGGCTTTTCTATGTTGCTTATGATCAAGTTCTACACATGTACGACTCATGATGAGCCCAATACTTTATACTCAGATTTAAAGGATTCCTTTCTCCAGCTACCTCCTCTTTGTAAATCCCCCCACATTCTCTGACTCCTATTGACTCTTTTGCATGGCTCTGCCTAGAAAACCATGGTTTTAGCATTCATGTACTGTAATGAACTTACTGAAACTGGATTTGTGTGTGTGCTCAGTTGCGAAGTTGTATCCAACTCTGTGACCCCATGGACAGCATCCCGCCAGGCTCCTCTGTCCATGGGATTTCCCAGGCAAGCATACTGAGTGGGTTACCATTTCCTCCTTCAGGGGATCTTCCCAACCCAGGGCTGGAACGAAGCATCTCCTACATTACCACTGAGCCACCTGGAAAGCCTGGAACTGAATCTACCTCAGGGCAAAGCAACAAGAGAAAGGAGCTTGCAGAACCCTGCTGCTGTAGCTGCTACCCATGACGCCACTTCCACTGCTGCTGCAATTTCCACTGTCATAGGAATGCCACTTTATTACTGAAGCGGGGCTAAGAGAAATAAAAGATCTTTCTTCCCCAGGGTCCTCATTCCCAGCCCTCTGGCCCACGAGAGAGGACTTTTCATGCAGCTTTTTCTGTTAACACTAGTAGAGTCTCAAGATTCAGGGGGTCCAAGAATCTATGCCTGGAAATATGCGAGGAGAGAAGAAGCAGGAAGTCATCTTCATAAGTGTTGCTCTTTGAGGCTTTTGTTCTCCTCCTTAGTTAACTTGCCATTATATACTTTTCAGAGTCCTCAGATAGTTGATTTGTGTATTCTGTTCAGGACTTTTAGTTGTAATCAGTGGGAGAGGGTACATGCATTTACCCCATGTTATCCAGAACTGAAATTTTTCAACTTAATAGTTTTTTATATTATCTTATTATAGTAAAAAAAAAAATACTAACAGTTGCTTACCATGTTCAAAATACTGTGCTAAGCCTTTTAGGTACATGATTTACATATGGAAAAACAACAAACATTTATGATAAACTTCACTGTCCCCATTTTGAAGATGAGGAATTAAGAGACTTAACAGGGGTTAGTTAAGTGAATCCCTCAGTGTCACACAACTGGAAAACCCAGTATGATCCTTGACTGGTCTGACTCCAGAACCACTCTGAATCATTCTGCAACATGGTCATGAGTGGGGACAGAGCCACAGATGCTCTGATTACATGTGAGGGCCAGGGAGCAGTCTTCTCGGAGACCTATGTTTTCCTAGCTTTCAGCATTGATTAGGTCAAGTTGAAAGATGTACTTATGCACAAGGCAGGCTGAGATTTAATATTGCTTTGTGTTGGTTACTGGGCAGGTGTTTGTTTAAAGGAAGTGGAAACAGGTGTGTGGGCCCTGATTCAATTACATGATGGAGAGGAACACGCTGATCCATGGCCCTTTTCAAGGAGAGATGCTGATTGTGCTAATTAATCATTTGTCTGTCAGAACAAAATAGAACATAATAGAAAATGATGTTCCAGCTACCATAGGTTTGGAATACAGACTCATGTGTCTGTCTCTCCAGCAACCAGATGCAACTGTTTATGATGACAGCAATTAAGATGCAGTACCTGAGTCCTCCTGTCTTACCACGTCTGAGATGATTTGAAGGAAAGGTGTTTAATAAACTCTTGCCAATAACAGGGAACATCATCCAACAGGAATTGTCTCTCAAAGGAAATTTTCTCTTTAAAGAGATTAATTGAGTCCTTTTAGATCATGATGACATCCAAAAGATATGGTTGAATGGGATATTTTTCCATCCTGTGTCTTGAAACACTCAGTTTACCTTACCTAACCAAGACTTGTATGCTCATAATGGAGCATAATAATATTTAATTCTCTTCTTGAAATTATCCACTTACCATCCAATAACCAGAGTGGTCTTTTTAAAACATAAATCAGATGGACTGCTTCACTGTGTAATAATTTCCAGTGGCTTTTCATATATTTTTAATTATATCCCTAACACCTTACCAGTATCTACAAAACTCTACACAACCCAGCCTTACATACCTCTATGACCTCATTTCATACTATTCTCTGCCTCTCTCACTGTGATCCAATTTCATGAACCTTTTTGCTAATTCCTGAACACACCAAGGTCATTCTCATTTCAAGGGTATTTCCCTTGCTGTTTCCTCTTTACATTTGCTAGTCCCCTTTCCCCAGATATTCATATAGCTGGTACCTTCTCCTTTAAATCTCTGTTCAAATGCAAACTCTTCAGAAAGTCTTCCCATGACAACTCTATCCAAAACAGAGCTTCTTCCTATACTCAGCTCTATATATTCTATATCCACTTAACTTTCTTTTTTTTCTTGGCATTTTGTTATCTGGATGTTTATTACTTTATTTGTTTATTTATTTAGTGGCTATTTCTCTTATTAGAATGTAGCTTTTTGAGGAAGAGACTTGTCTGGCATCTTTCCACGTCCTATCTCCAGGCCTAAAACACTTCCTGGCAAGTTATCAGTTCATAGAATAATTTTATGAGTGAATAGACAAGAGAATTAATTAGATAACTAGCTAAATCAATATACCAACACTAATAAACATTACATAAACAAAGGTGAGACATAGTCTAATCCATCAAGAAATTTTTGATTTGGGAAGGAAAACACATACAGCTAATAACCTGTTTATGTTATTTATTTATATATTTTTCAAAAGTTTCCGATGAACATCAGTGTTTCTGGGCCTGGGATCGTCATTTGTACCAGACAGTAGGGAAACTGAGAAAAAAATATCAGGACAACATAGCAAGTCTTTAATAAAGGTAATGCAACACTGTTAATGTAACAGTGTTCTTCCTCTTATTTCAGGGCTGTATCTCCTTTTAAATTCGAGGAATTGCCTCTTGGTATGGAGAATCACAAACCTAACTCCAAATCATATAATCCACCTCAAAGATTCTCCTCCACTCCAGGCCCCTGCTTGCTTCACCAGCACATGGAATTCATTGCCTTATTGTAAAGCTACTTTCTCCCAAGCGCCTACTTTGAATCAGAATTTAGGATGGACAGTTTTCCTTTACTTTTGAACCCCATGCCTGTATTAGATTTTCAGATTATAGTAAATCCTCTAGGTCAGTGATTCTCCTATCTGAAGTCCTATTAAAATAATCTAGAATTTTCAAAAAGTTGCCAATACCTACAGAAAGGGCTAAGTTGGGACTATTGGGGTGAGGGAAATATTCTACATCTCATAATGATGGACTATGACCAAATGTATTTGTGAAAACTCATAGAATTGCACACCATACAAGGGTGAATTTACTGTATATAAATTATATCTTGACAAGCTTCCACTAAAAGCAATCAGTGTCCTTCAAAAGGGCTTCCCAGAAGGCGCTAGTGGTAAAGAACCCACCTGCAGTGCGGAGACATAATGAGACGCGGGTTCAATCCCTGAGTCTGAAGGATCCCCTGGAGGAGGGCCTGGCAACCCACTCCAATATTCTTGCCTGGAGAATCCCATGGACAGAGGAGACTGGCAGGCTACAGTCCATGGGGTCACAAAGAGTTGGACATGACTGAAGCAACTTGGCACACATGCTTGCAGTCTCTTTCCAAAGAACCGAATCAGGTCTGTATACCAAACTTGATTTTCTCCTAGTGCAATCCAGTATATCCATACAAACTAGTCTTACGTTAGTGTGTGAACTATGTAATTTTCCAAATGATTATAGAGAAAAGACATAATCCATTCAAATATATAATAAAAATTTGTTGAACTCATTAAAGAGGGAACTAGTAAGATGAGAGAGTTTACTTAAACAATAACATGAGAAATGTTTTATTTATGTAATGAGTGTATGACAAATGCTTGATAAAATTTCTACTGTAAATAAATGTCTTACAGAGCAATAAATCTTGTTTTAGGGGGTGATTTTCTATATTGGATAAATATTATTTGCAAAAAATATAAATTTATTATTTGCAATTGTTATTGAATATAAAATCATTTGTATTTTATCATATTTTGACAAACACATCTAACTGTAGGGAGCTGTTAAATCCCAGTGGCCCTAATTAATTTAAGTCCAACAAGTGTTCTTCTGCCTAAGATTCAGGTGATCTCCTCATGGGTTGAGTGAGCAGCACCCTAGCATGACAAAGAAAATCCTAAAAACTGCAAATAAGACTCACCCTATCCAACTGTTTTGAGCTTCCCAGTCGGCACAGTGGTGCAGAATCCACCTGCCAATACAGGAGACTCAAGAGGTAAGGGTTTGATCCCTGGGTCAGGAATATCCTCTGGAGTAGGAAATAGCAACCCAGTCCAGTATTCTTGCCTGGAAAATGCCAGGGACAGAGAAGCCAGGCAGGCTACAGTCTATGGGGTGGCAAAAGAATCAGACATGACTGATCCCACATGCACTTTTCCAAGGGTTTATTTTTTCCCCTAACCTTCAGGTTTTTGTCCCTAGATACAGTAGTAGAGGTGGTGGGCAAGGATTCTCATCTGAGCCTGCTCTCATTTGCCTGAATCCTCCACAGAGGTAAGTCATTTGTCAGATTTTTCACTTCACCTACTCACCCACTGTGGGACAGCTGATTTGTTTACATCAAATGAAAGGGCTTCTTGAGTAGAAGTATGTGCCATTTAGAATAGACAGTGAACAAGTAAACAAATAAGCAGAAATAATGAAATTTCAAATAATAAGTATTGCTGTGTAATCAATAAATCAAACAATATGAAAATGAAGTACTGATACATGATGTAAAAAGGATAAACCTCAAAAACATCACACTGTTAGTCACTCAGTCGTGTTCAATTCTTTGTGACCCCATGGACTATAGCCCACCATGCTCCTCTGTCCATGGAATTCTCTAGGCCAGAATACTGGAGTGGGTTGCTATTTCCTTCTCCAGGGGATCTTTCTGACCCAGGGATCGAACCCAGGTCTCCCTCATTGCAGGCAGACTCTTTACCAACTGAGCTGCCAGGGAAGACCCTAAGTGAAAGAAGCCAGACACAAAAGACTATATATTTTATTCTGTATTTTATTCTCATGCATATAAATTGTCCAGAATTATCAAATCTATAGACACAGAATGTAGGTTAGTGGTTGTCTAGAGCTGGAGAATGAGGTGTGGAAATGAAAGTGGCTGCTAATGGGTACAAGATTTCTTTTGGGGGTGATGAAAATATTCTGAAATTAGATTATGTATGCATGCATGCTCAGTCACTCAGTTGTGTCCGACGCTTTGTGTCCCCATGGACTGTAGCCCGCCAGGCTCCTCTGTCCACTTTCCAGGCAAGAATACTGGAGTGTGTTGCCATTTCCTACTCCAGGGGATCTTCCCCACTCAGGGATTGAACCCACATCTCCTGCATTGCAGGGGCATTCTTTACCCCTGTGCTATGCCACCTGGAAAGCCCCCAGATTGGGGTGCACAATTCTATAAATATATTAAATACCATTAAATTTTTCACTTTAAATGTACATAAATTATATCTTAATGAAGTGTTTAAAAATAGCAAAGCAAAATCAATAAAAACAAAGCAATCATAAAACACTTGAGGCAGTGTTTCCAAGGAGGCAATGGCAAGCACACCACCTGAGCTGGGGATGAATTTGCCCTATATAAGGAACAGAGAGTAAGGCTGGAGCAGTCAAAGAGGGAGAAGTAAATAGGGAACAGGTCAGAAGGGTCTCAAGCCATGGTAGGATCTTTTTGAGTTTAATTTTGAGTGAATGAGAAACCACTGAAGGATTTGAAATAGGATAGTGACCAAATTAATACATACTAAGAAGATTAGTCTGACTATCTTGTGGGTTGTGGGGAGTGAAAGGAAGCAGACAGAGATGCCAGGACCTATGATAGTAGTTTGGGCAATACTCAGAAAAGTCATAGATTCCTTCTCTTTCCTTCCTTTCAGGTCCCTTCCCTTCCTTTCTTTTCTCTGCTCTTTATCATAAACAAACAGCAAGGTGACTTTATATTTAGCAGAACAATTCTCATGACTTGTCCCAGAAAAGGACTACTTAGCCAGAATATTTGACCCACTGTTAACCTTTAGTACTTCAAAAAATTATACATCACTCATCACAAGAGAACAATCTATTAATAATGAAAAGTGTAAACTCTTATATAATTAATCTCATAAAGAAGGTATTATCCCAATTTAGTATCAAAACCTACCTTTCACTCCAAATAACACTGTCAAAGTAAAACATAGGTCACTTAATTTGTCCATGACAACTCTTTCCACACCAGAGCTAAATGATTTTCCCACATCACAAACAAACTGCAGTCTTCAGTGCTATATTTGGCAACGGAACAATAAGGCATCTGTAGAAAAACAGTGTTTGCGTTTGACTCCTCTTCTTGCCTAAGGGGTTATTTCCATGGTGCAAGCTCAAGTGGGTGGCAAAGAATAAGCAGGCTTTGTGAGACCATTACTCACATAATGAGATCTGAGGTCTGCTATTCAACACAATTTTCAATGGGCACTTTCCCCAGGGCTAAATTGCAGCCTACAGATGTTTTGATTAGCAAATATAATTTAAAAATAAAAGCGTACAAAACGCCTCCAGCCCCCATTCTTTCAAATTCGTTAGTTTTTCTCCTAGAAGAGGTTTGCTCAGCAGAGTACTGTGCTCAATCTTGGAATGTGTCACTCTCCTCTGGGACTCCTCCAGCCCTCCTCCCATCTCGTGACAGGTCCCAAGGTGTCTCTTCACTTGACCCAGTTATTTCTGTGTCAGGAGCCAATCCACCTTGAAAGTATGAGTGATCTAATACCTTGTCTCTCAGCCAGCTCCAAGCATTCGTATACCACATGCCCACTTCTCCATAAAACTGAGCTACACCCATGCACTGGTGATCTTATCAGTCATTTCAGAGCCTGTTTACCAATTCTCAACCTGCCCCTGCTTCGGTGCAGTTTTCTTCCAGCTTCTCTTCTTTGTGATGCTGTGCATCCTCCTGTGAAATTTGTTTTGCTCCTAATCTCTCTAACTGGTAACTCTTGTCTCATAATAGCATAGATTCTAGGAAAGTCAAACTATGCTTTAAAGTAGACTGGCAGGTAACTTTAGAACTTCAGGTTCAAGCCCTGTCTATAGGATTATAGCCCTGCTGTGGGATTATCCAACCACCTGTGTTACAAAGTCTCATTGTCCCTCACTGGTCACTCATTGCCCTGTTCCGTGGTGATAGCCTCACACGTCTCCTGGGTCTCTAATGGTCAGCTAACTGCTGTGCATTCCCCACTTCACACCTCTACCCTCATCTCCAGACTGGAGCACACTGGAATGTCTGACTTTCCTCAACATCATACCCAGGCTGTGGGGAACCCTGGGACCCTGTCTCAGACCCTCTCTCCACCAAGATCCACCATGCCAGCACTTCTGTTGCGCCCACACCACAAAGCCACGTGGCAGACACAGAGATGCTCAACCAGAAGATCACGTAGGGAGCATGGTATAACTCCCCTGAGCTCTGGGATTCCCATACATCTGTCAGGGAATCCAAGAGATCTCACAGGGCTCTAGCAGAACAGCAGAAACAGGACACAAAACCCACACTGAATCTGAAATTATTTTTCCCCTTTTATCTCTTCCTAGCTTCTCCTACTCCTGACTCTGCAAGGGCTTTTGTGCTTGTGTGGTGAGAATGTTCTTTTTATCATACATTCTTTCATGGTCCAAAGATTGATTCTTGATTTGTGGAGGGGGGAAAAAAAAACAGTTTTGGAATTTTCTAGAAAATTATCTTTTTTCTTTCCTAAAGCTCTGTTTTTATGATTTTTATCTTGATAGGGATGTTACCGTGCTCAAAGCTGAGCTATGACTTCTACATTCTAAACACTATCAGTTCTCCCCTCTCCTGGGGCAAGAATCCTCAAAGTCAGGACCAAGTGTTAATGTCAAAAAAAAAAAAAAAATGTGTGGCAAGGGGCCAGGAGGTAAACTTTACCAAGAAGGGAAATACATTAAATGAGCTTTCAAAAAATTACACAATTGCAGACATGCACATCATTTCATGACTACATCAGTCATTATAATTGTTTTCCAATACTGGTAATTTCCCATGTTGACACATAGATAGCTTCTCATGTTTCCTTCTTATTAACAATGAAAAGATATCTTTGAACACAGGCAGACAGTTTTGGTAGATTAAATTAATAAAAGTGGGATATCCGGACCAAAATGTGAACATTTTTAAAGCTTTAGATATATATTACCAAACTATCCCCATTTCAAAATAAACTCACCAGCAATGACCTTCATTACATACTCTTCATAAATCATTATCATTCAACTCCACCAACCTGATAAATGAGTTTGGTTTGCATTATCTGAATATTAGTGAGATAAAACATATTTACATACATTTGACTCATTTTTTCCTTTATTCTCTTTTTTCTTTTTTCATTTCAATTGCTTATTCATATTCTTAGCACATGTTTCAGAATGTGGAAATAAGTGAAGATCACTCAAATGAGAACAAGCAGAGACTATTCATTTCAGAGCTTCCTATAATGATGGAGTCAGCCAGCAGCGCTGTGTTTGGCAGTGGCTCTAGGGCAAGCAGGGGAGTGGGAAAGCTTTGTAGTGAAATGAGTGGAGGCCTTTGAGAACACTGTGATTGAAAGTTGTTGGCATGGGGAAGCTGGAAATGAGCTAACTGGAAAGGAACTAGTTTGTATGATTGGTTTGGGGAGCATAGTTAATTTTTCTGGTTGGTCCTAAGTTGGAACTGGGGTAAAAATTAAGGAAGATGGCAGTAATTATCAACTTAGGGCCATTTGGGGCTTATTATTGCAGGAATTGTGAGTCAGATTTCCTTTTTTTTTTTTTTTTACATATGTTGTTGGTTTGTATATTCAGTCTTTGGGGAGGGGGAAAATATCTCTTTGATATGTAAGAGTTATTTATAGGATAATGAGATTCAATCTTTGACATAAATGTTGCACATCATCAGTTTTGAATTTGTTTAAATGTGATTATATTTTATCAATTTTTAAATTTTATATAAACTCTTACTTTTCATAACCTCTGCTTTAGTTAGCTTGGAAGATTTTTCACATTCACATATTATACAATATTCACTGGCATGTTCTTTTAATATTTGTACTATCTTTTTAAACTTCTAATGTATTTGGAATTTATATTGGTATAAGGTGGGTGGTAGAAAACTAGTTTTTCTCCAAACTGATATGTAGTTGCCTCAATGTCACTTATTAATAAATTCATTTGGTGCCCATCAATAGATTCCCACCAATACTTTTGTGTTTGATTAAATTATAGTATCAGCTTGTCACGCAGGTGTATGCTCCTCGGTTCTTTGTCTCATCACAACAAAAATTTGGAGTGACGGACATTAAAGCCCCCTGGCGGGTCACAGCTCTCGGAGGACAGACCGTGTTATAGCTCTCAGGTCTCGAACGAACCGTGTTATAGCTCTTAAATAAATCAGTGTTACAGCTCTATTTATTTAGATAATAGCAGGAAAATCCATCTTTGAGGCCGGAGGGCACGTCGATCCAAAGACGCGAAGAGAAGATCGCCGCATCGCGCGGGGGAGAGAGAGGGAGCAAAAAGGAGAGAAGAAGGCTTTGGCTCCTCTTTTTATATGTTTCTCTGTCCCTGGGCCTGTCTTATGTAAATTGGGCTTAGGCAGGAGCATTGTTTGTTTTACCTGAGGTTCTCACTCCAGTCCTCGGACCTTCCTTTGTTCTATTTTCGAGGGCTTTCCCTTCCAGGTCTTTTAGCCACTGCCATTTTGGACTCTTTTTCCCTATTCTAACTACCTAACAAGCTTGTGAATTTTTAATTAAATCCTAAGCTTATGAAGTGCCTCACAGAGATTTAAATGGTAAGAGTCTAATATAGGGGAAGGGCCGGGAATAAACACCACTGTGGGCAATTTAAAAGAAAATCCAGAACTAATTGTAGGAGTAACTAATTGTTGTAGGAGTGTGCATCTCATTCACAAGAGCTGTGTTCACAGTTTTTTTTTCCCTTTAAACATAAAATGAAATGTACCAATCTTAAATATATCATTCAACAGCTTTCGACAAATGGGTACACCTGTGCCACTCAAGATACTATCAAAATAACGAACATCACATCACTTCAGAATTTCCCTCATGTTCTTCCCAAGTCAGCCCTGCCCCACCCTACAGAGGCCAGCACTGCTCTGATTTTTTTCCCATCATTCATCTGTTTTTCCTGTTATCCTCTTTGAAATACACCAAAAATTAAAAGAAAGAGGAATGAGTAGATGGATAACTATACAATAAGCAAATATAGTAAAGTGTTAATGATTAAAACTGGGTTGTAGCTATACCTTTATTCCCTGTAAAATGCTTGCAACATTTTATGGTTGGGCATTTACATAATAAAATGTTAGGGGGAAAAAAGCAAAAACTGAAGATCTGAAACACTTCTGCAGAAGATCAAGATCAAGGAATATTGCTAAATATCCAGAAAAATATAAAGAAATATCAATAAATACAATGTAGTGTTACAGAGACATAAAAACTGACCAACAACAGAATAGAGAACCCCAAACAAGCTCATAAGTAGGCAGAAACTTTATTCATGGAAACTGCATCTTAGATTGGTGGGAAAAGAGCAACTTTTTCAATAAATAGTACTTGGACAATCAGTTATCCATGTGGAAAAATAAAACAAGATTCTTTCTGGACAGCATAACACCAAATGGATGAAGGACTTAAATGGGAATGCAAAGTTGTAATAGTTTTAGGTGAGGTGTGAGATGCAGTTGACCGATGTTCAGAAACTATTCCTACTTTCTTCTGCTGTATATCCCTGCACTGCAGAAATCTTCAAAAAAGAAAAAAAAAAAAAAGACATTTCTCAAACTCCCAGTAGCTAAGGCCCAGGATACAAATTAGGTCTCATCAAATAGGTGTGCCCACTTGAGATTTAGAAGGTGGCAATGAGGCCAAGGCCACCCACCTGCTGCTTTAGGCTGTTTTCTGCTCAAGCAAGACCATGGCAAAGGGAGCTCGCCTCCTGCCCACCTAGTGGAGAGCCAGTTGCAATGGCAGTGGTGGCTGGGCTCTGTCCCAGACTTTAGTCACCAGTTTCAGAGCTGTTGAGATGTGGTGGATTTGGTGGCCATGACAGCTATGTGATTATGACTTCTTCCTCCTACATCATGGATTTCATTTTGATCCTGGATCCAGATTTTATTAGAACTCCCTCTTTTGAACACTTCTTTGTTAAAATACTTATATTATTGCTGCCTGTATTCAACCCTAGCTGACACATAATACAATACTAGAAAATGCCCTATTGCCTTTTTTTGGGGGGGATGGTATAATATTTCTTAAAGATGTACTACACAAACCATAAATCAAAGTATTGGGTTGGCCAAAAAGTTCCTTTAGATTTTTCCATAAGATGCTATGGGAAGACCTGAACAAACTTTTGACCAACCCAATAATTCATGTTTAATTTCTGTTCAACAAAAGACACCATAAGTAGAGGAAAATATTCACAACAGAGTTGATAGTATTTGCTACACATATTCTTGGTACAGATTATAATCCAAATTAGATTTTTTCAACTAATATGAATCAATAACAGAAAGGAGGAGGGTTAAAAATACAGAAACAAGAGAAAAGTCTAATTAATATCTTGTACAGATTTGAGAGTTGGACCATAAAGAAGGCTGAGCACCCAAGAATTGATGCTTTCAAATTTTGGTGCTGGAGAAGACTCTTGAGAGTCCCTTAGACCGCAGGGAGATCAAACCAGTCAATCCTAAAGAAAATCAACTCTGAATATTCACTGGAAGGACTGATGCTGAAGCTGAAGCTCCAATACTTTGGCCTTTTGATGTGAAGAGTCAACTCATTGGAAAAGATGCTGGGAAAGATTGAGGGTAGGAGAAAAGGGAGTCGACAGTGGATGAGATGGCTGGATAATATCACCGACTCAATGGAGATGAGTTTAAGCAAACTCTTGGAGATAGTGAAGGACAGGGAAGCCTGGCAGGCTGCAGCTCATGGGGTTGCAAATAGTCAGACACAACTTAATGACTCAACAACAAAACACATAAACCATATTTAACCTCACTGGAAATCAACAAAATCGAAATTAAAACCACAAGATAAAATCTCATCAGATTGGTAAACATTTAAAAAATGAATAATACAGAATTATATTGTTCAGTCAGTAACTCGTGTCCAACTCTTTGCAACCCCGTAGACTGCAGCACACCATGCTCCCCGTCCTCCACTATCCTCTAGTTTGCGCAGATTCATGTTCACTGAGTCAAATTCTGTCTAATCATCTCATCCTCTACTGCCCCCTTCTCCTTTTGCTTTCAATCTTCCCTAGCAAGGGTCTTTTCCAATGAGTCGGCTCTTCATGTCAAGTAGCCAAAGTATTGAAGTTTTAGCTTCATCATGACATTAGGATATGGAAAAAACAGAATTCTAAAATGCTCCTAATAAGAATATATTTTGCTGCAGCCACTTTGGAAAAGAGTCTGGATTACCTACAATAATTCAACATGGGCACACTGTTCTCCCAGCATCCCATCCAGTTATCACACGCTTTAGTTCTCAATTGCAAAATGATTTTTTTTTGTCACCCTAGTTTTGCATGGCTTCCAAGGTGGTGCAGTGATAAAGAACCTGCCTGCCAATGCAGGAGATGCAAGAGATGCGGGTTTGACCCTTGGGTCAGGAAGATCTCCTGGAGTAGGAAATGGCAACCCACTTCACTATTCTTGCCTGAAGAATTCCATGGACAGAGGAGCCTGATGGGCTACAGTCCATGAGGTCACAAAGGGTCAGACACGACTTAGTGACTAAAAAACAACAAATTTTGCACAACTCTCTATATAAATTTGGACACAAATTAAAATGAATAAGTTTGCAGAAAAATGTATAAGCAAAATTAATCACAGCAGGGACAGAAAATCTAAACAGGACAACTACTGTAGAAGATAAAGAGAAAATAGTTTTATGGATTCCCAACAAAATAAGTACCAGGACCAGGAAGTTTCAGGGAAATTCTACCAAACTTTTTACAGATAAAATAACTATTATTGTGAAGTAATTAGCCTCCAACTAATAAAAAAAAATTTAAAAAAAATAACTATTATAACTTAAACTACTCCAGAGCACAGTAAAAAGAAAGAAAAAACCTTCCAAATTCAGTTTGTAAAAAGAGTAGGGTGTGTGCATGCTGAGTCATGTCTGATTCTTTACAATCCCATGAACTGTAGCCTGCCAGGCTCCTCTGTCCATGGGATTTTCCCAGCAAGCATACTGGAGTGGGTTGCCATTTCTTCCTTCAGGGGATCTTCCTGACCCAGGGATCAAATCCATGTTTCCTGAGCTTCCTCCATTGGTAAACAGATTCTTTACCACTGAGTCATCTGGGAAGTGTACACTGACACCAAAATTTGAAAAAGATTAGCACCAAAAAGAAAACTAGAAAACTATACAACCATTCTCACTTATGAACATCAATGCAAAAATCTTAACTTATTAGCAAATAGAATTTGATGGCACAATGAAAAATCAAATATACTGAGTGCCCCCAGGAATATAACACTTGTTAATTATTAGAAAGGCTTTAAAATTAATCCAGTATACTAATAAAAATAAAGAGAAAGAGTATGAGATATTTGATAAAATCCAGAACCCATCATATTAAAAATACTCAATAATAGAAGAATTAATGATACTTTCTTAATAACACATCCCAAGTCAGTATAGTACCATAGTACCGTGTGTGTGTGTGTGTGTGCACACTCAGTTGTGTCTGACTCTTTGCAACCTCATGGACTGTAGCCCATCAGTCTCCTCTGTCCATGGAATTCTCCAGGCAAGAATACTGGAATGGGTTGCCATTTCGTACTCCAGGGGATCTTCCCGACCCAAGAATAGAACTCCATGCCCCTTTCATCTCTTGCATTGACACGCAGATTCGTTACCACTGTGCCACCTGGAAAGCCACATTACATATTTGGAAAACTTCCAGACTTTTCTTCTAGTCGGGAACAAGAATGCCCACTATCTCCTCAACTATTAAGCATTGTTATCATTCTGTATCAGCCAATGCTATTCAAAAAGAGAAAACAGAGACATATCAACTGAAAGGAAAGAGGTAGAACTACCTCTTCTTACAAATGAAGTAATCATATATCTGAGAAATCCAAAGAATCATGGGAAAACTGCTGAAAACCACAAGAATTTAATAAAATAGAAGATTTTAAAATCAATATGTAAAAATTGTAGCTGTCATATTTATGAACAAAAAACTAGCTAGAAACATAATGAGAACAAATTCTCCATTTACAATAGCAAAGATAAGAAAGTCACAAACCTAGGTACAAACTTAATAAGGAATATTCAAAAGCTATATGAGAAAAACTATAAAACAGTCATGAAGGACAAAAAATAAGTAAATTTGAGACAAAGATAGCCAGAAGATCCCCGAAAAACAAAAGCAAAGAGAGAAGAGAATAATCTTATTATATATTATAAATCCTCTATAGTTAAATCAGTGTGATACTAGCACTTGAATAGCTGGAACAGACCAATGGAACAGAACAGGAGTTGCAGAAATAGACCCAAATGCAAATAGAAATTTAGAATATGATAAAAGTGACATCTTAAGGGTGAAGAGAGGGAGTAAACTTTTAAATAGGTGAGATAACTAGATAGTCACATGGAAAAGATGAAATTGAATCCATTTCTTTCATGATATACCAGTTTCTAAGTGAACTGTATGTTTAATGTTAGAAAATGAAACCATAAAAATGCCAGAAAACATAGACAAATTTTTCTGTAATGTAGAAGTAGAAAAATCTTTTCTATGATATAAATTCCAGATGCATTTGGGGAAAATGATGTATTTAATTATATAATTTTTTAAAATTTCTGCACGTCAAAATAAGAATGAACTGTCTAAATAAATAGCAAGCTTCAGGAAAGTGTGTGCAACTTCTGTCGTAGACAAAGACATAACTCTAACATAGAAGAGCTACTGAGAAAAGGGTCAGAAGTATGAATGGATTGTTCACAGAAAAGAAATGCAGTTGCTCTTTCTGTATGAAAGAATGTTCAACCTCACCTAAATGAAAGGAATCAGAAGTATATTGAGATATCATTTTGGCAAAACCTGTATGTTCGACAACTATTCTGTTATCGGCTATGAGAAAACAGTCTTTCAACACTAACAGTGTGAAAAGTGCACAATGGCATATACTTTCTCCCTTTAATATAACTATGCCACTTTTAGGAATCTATTCCCAAATAAGATGTAGAATATTTACATCAATTTCAGAAAGTTCCCTTGTGCCTATTTTAGTTAACCATCTATGCAAGCAGCTACTCTTCTGATTTCTTTCACCATAAATTGCATTTTTCTATTCTTGATTTTCATATAATTGTGCAATAAGTATCTGGATTTTTTCATTCAACAAAATGTTTTGAGATTCATTTACACCTTTGTTGTAGTAGTTGTTTACTCCTTTTCATTGTAGTATAGCATTCCACTGTGTAGGATGCTACAATTTTTTTCATCCATTTACCTATTGATGGACATTAGGGTTGTTCTTAGTTTGAATTTTTTTTCTGTTAGAAAATTCTTATTTCAGTTTTGTTTTTTAGGTAAATATTTAGAAATGGGATTGTACAAAGGACAGATAGTCATGGAGCTCTACCTTTTACTGGTTGTTCTCATACACGATTTTCAAAGTTCTACTGACCGTCCAAATACACATTTTTGTCTAAGTTGATCTATGAGGTTTTTATTTGACAAAATTAAACTTGATTTTATCATTTATGGGGATGGGAGAATAAAAAATAAAGCAAAGGACAAGGGAAGAGGATGAGTATTTATTAGGGAACTGCTATGAGCCTAGGCACTGTATCAGATACTTTTATGCTGTTCTCTCTCTTAATACTTAACCCAACTGTATAATATGGATATTACTATCCCTATTTATAGGTAGGAAAATGAGGTCTCGATATTAAACTGCCTATGGTCACCCAGAGTATCACTAGACATGATAAAGATTAAGCCCCAGTTCTCTATGATTTGAAACCATGAGCTTTCCTTCCAGTATATTATATGCTTGGGACAAGAATGTGTGGGGAATGTGGAGGAAATCATTTAGACAGCAGTGTTAACCTAGTGGGAGAGGTAAGATAGGATCAGATCAAGTCAGTCTTGATCCGAGATGAAGATGTTCAGAATTGACCTTAAAGGCAATTGGTATCATTTCAACTTCCTGGATAGTGATGAGAATGTGAGAAAAACTCCTTTGGAAGCACTGGCAGAGACAAGAGCTGGTTGACTTAGCCTCCCCAAAGTGTGCATAACTAATGCAAACCCAAACGAACATGCAACCTAGTAATAACCATGCTTTGCTTTGCAAGTGCAACTTTGAGGCAGAGCCTCTAACCTCCCCTTCCAACCACAGTGCACCCTGGGGCTGCTCCTCTATCAGCATTCTAGAGCTGCCAGGCCAGGGTGTCCTGGACAGACAGGAAGCAGGGCCAGAGTTCTGCATAGACAGAGGCCCTTGCCAGAAACTGAGGCGCTGACCTTCTCACTGGCAAAAGGCAAGAGAGTTTCCCACTGGGCTTTATGTGTGTGGTAATATGAGGCGTGTAATTTCCTTGAAATCAAGTGCAGAAGTTATAGCTGCTATTTTCAATACATGCTGGGTTTAAAATTTGCTTTCACATTTCCTAAATGGTGTGTCATTTTTCATGATGCTGAAACTAAAGAGGCCAAGTTGTAAAACTTTAAAAGATTTTTTTCCATATCCTGAAAACCTTAGTCAACACTTTCGTGTGCTCACAGAAAGTTAATGAACTTACTTATTAATAATTTTGTAGCACAATTCAAATGTGATAACCCCTCATTTAACCACTTCTTTCTGAGCAACAAAAACTTTAAACCACATTGCACATACCTTAAAATCCCATGTGCCCTTTGGGAAAATATACGCGCTTGCTCCCTCTGTGTTTAGAAACCCCCATAAACAACGCGCCATGTTGCACTGCTGTTACCATCTGGAAGCTGACATCAATTCCCTCGCTGGTTTCCTCCAACCAGGCAGCCTCATATGAATGCTTGCAGTAACGTTTGAAAGGTTTTGGTGACGCAGTGGGAATTAGGCTCAGTTCCCTCTTTGTGTTGCCTCTAGTGGAAATTTCTCAGAATCTGAACAAGTCTCAGATTTGGAAAACTCTAATAGCTTAGCTAGAAGGAAGCAAGCTTGGAAAAGGACTATGAATTCATTCTCCCCAAGCATGTTCATACTCAAACATGCTGGAGAGGTAACCAGTGACCAGAGAGCATTTGGGTGCCCTTAATGACTTAGAGTTGCCTTAGTCAGCATGTATCTCATCTTTAGTACAGTGACTTAATCGAGCATCAGAGATACCGTGATAGAATTAATATTCAAACAAAGCTTTGGATTAGTAACCAAAGAAAAGCTGCATGGCTCTCTTGCTGTTCTGAGTGGTGATCACCGTTTTATACAGTAGCCAGATGTCCAGCTTTGAGAGCATGTTACTCAAAAAGAAAAAAAACACTTGGTTTTCATGAGGAAGCAAAGTATGGGTCGTATCTGTCTGCTTCACTGATGCAAGAGAATGAAGCGTGGGAAGACCACCAATGCAGAGACAACTGGGGACAGTGTCACATGCATTACAGGCAAGATAGAGAAAAGAACATTGACTGGGGAAGAGAGATGTGGGTTCAAGCCACTCCCTTGCTCCTCAGCAGCTATTCAGCATTGACAAGTGACCTAGATCTCTGATAATCAAGTTTTAAATCTGTAACATAAAATAACACAAACCTAGTGGGTTGTGATGAGAATTCATTGGAATGTAGTTAGATTGAAATGAGAACTTAATAAAAGACGGTAGGGCAGGGTGATGATGTCTGTTTGGATCGGAAGAGTGCTCAAGAACAATTATTGTAATTGTGATTCTCTGGGTCAAAATGGCACTTAAGGTCACTGGGACTGTGCCCTCTTTGGTCAAAATGATGCTCAGAACCTCATGGTTCTAGATCTCAACTGGATAAGACAAACCAGTATAGGCCAGGGCCTGGAGACTAGAGAGAAATGCACATAAGTGGGGCAAAACTTGGAACAGAATCAACTGCAGGAAATGAGAGAAAATCAATGTAGAGATGACAGTGAGATAAAAGATGGGGTGTGCATGGAAAACATGGGTGTATCACAGATCAAATACCCAGTCAGGCCTTGGGAAGCTGCAATGTCAGGTCCCGACAGATGAGTGGCCCATTCTAAGAGATATTCAATCAGGTCAGCTGACATCAGAAAGTAGGGACACCACTGTCATTTAAAGGCAAGTCACCCACAATCCTGGGGAGATGTCATCACTGAGGCCAAAACATCACAAATAATTCAGTTTCATTTAAAATTTGACAGTTCTTAAAATGATGTAACACTGTCCCTCCTGAAAGAATGTCATTTTCTGTTCTTTTTCAAAAGGGTAGGTAAATAATTGCTGTAGTCTTACAACCTCCAAAATTTGACTGTTCTTGTCTATCTGCCCGAACCATATTTCATGCAAAGGATTTTGAAATTGTGGTGACACTGTATTTTATTCACTATTGTATCTGTTGTACCTAACATTGTGTCAAAAGGTTCAAAAGAAATTTGAAAACACCTAGAATTAAATGAAAATGAAAATACAACACATCAAACTATCATTAATACATTTAAAATGAAGAAATAAAAAATATATAAATAAATAAAATGAAGAAAGAAATGAAGAAAATCAATAACTTAATTTCCTATTCCAAGAAACCAATAAAAGGAGCACAAAATAAATCCAAATCAGGTAGAAAAAAGAAAATAATACAGATAAAAATAGAAATCAATGAAATTGAAATAAGAAAACAACAGAAAAAAGTCAATGAAACAAATAGCTTATTCTTTGGGGAAAAAAATCAGTAAAATTGATATACCATTAGCAAGACTGATAAAATAGAGAGAAGATCACCAAATCACCAATAACAAGCATGAAATAAGGAATATTACTATGTATCCTACACCCACTTAAAAGATAACAAGGTAACAACTTTATGCTCAGAATTCAGTAACTTAGAAGAAATGAACTAATCCTTGAAAACCAACTACCAAAATCTAACCCATAGGAAACAGGTCATCTGTATAGACCTAGAACCTGTAAATAAATTGCAACTGTAATTTGAAAGCTCTCAAAAGAAATGTTTAGTCCTAGATGGTTTCAATGAAAAATCTTTAAATAAGACTCATGAAATTTAAAATTTTGCTCTGTGAAACTCATGTGAAGAAGATAAAAAGATAGACTACATACTATGAGACAATCTTTTCAAACCACATCCAACATATCCAACAAAAATTGATATCCGGAATATACAAATAATTCTCTAAACAGTAAACACTGGACAATTAGACAATAAGCAAAAGGCATGGGTAGACACTTCACTGAAGAGGATAAACAAGAAACTAAATACATGAAAAAATGTTCAACATCATTCAGTTCAGTTCAGCTCAGTCGCTCAGTCATGTCCGACTCTTTGCAACTCCATGAATCACAGCATGCCAGGCCTCCCTGTCCATCACCAACTCCCAGAGTTTACTCAAACTCATGTCCATCGAGTCGGTGATGCCATCCAGCCATCTCATCCTCTGTCATCCCCTTCTCCTCCTGCCCTCAATCCTTCCCAGCATCAGAGTCTTTACCAATGAGTCAACTCTTCACATCAGGTGGCCAAAGTATTGGAGTTTCAGCCTCAGCATCAATGCTTCCAATGAATATTCAGGGTTGATTTCCTTTAATGGACTGGTTGGATCTCCTTGCAGTCCAAGGGACTCTCAACAGTCTTCTCCAACACCACAGTTCAAAAGCATCAATTTGTCAGCACTCAGCTTTCTTCACAGTCCAACTCTCACATCCATACATGACCACTGGAAAAACCATAGCCTTGACTAGACGGACTTTTGTTGGCAATGTAATGTCTCTGCTTTTTAATATGCTATCTAGGTTGGTCATAACTTTCCTTCCAAGGAGTAAGTGTCTTTTAATTTCATTGCTGCAATCACCATCTGCAGTGATTTTGAAGCCCCAAAAAACAAAGTCTGACACTGTTTCCTCTGTTTCCCCATTGATTTCCCATGAAGTGATGGGACCAGATGCCATGATCTTTGTTTTCTGAATGTTGAGCTTTAAGTCAACTTTTTCACTCTCCTCTTTCACTTTCATCAAGAGGCTCTTTAGTTCCTCTTCACTTTCTGCCATAAGGATGGTGTCATCTGCATATCTGAGGTTATTGATATTTCTCCTGGCAATCTTGATTCCAGCCTGTGCTTCTTCCAGCCCAGCGTTTCTCATGATGTACTCTGCATATAAGTTAAACAAGCAGAGTGTCAACATCATTAGCCATAAACAAAATGCAAATTAAGACTTCAGTGAAATATCACTGCACACCTATTAAAATGGCTAAAATAAAAACTAGTGACAATGTCAAATGCTGGTGAAGGTGCAAAGAAACCAGATCACTCAGACGTTGCTAGTGGGAATGTAAACAGATATAACCACTCTAGAAAATGGCTTGGTGACTTTTTAGAAAATTAAACAATGCACTACCTTGTTCCCGTGTGTTCTCTGAATTGTGTTCTCATCATACTGAAATCTGTTTTGAGAGGTGATTGGAATAAAAGGTGTTGCACGTTTTTAAAAAATCAGATATTCAATTGCTATACAGAACAACAATTGCACCCCTTTGCCTTAACCCCAGAGAAATGAAAATGTAGGCTCACACAAAAGCCTGTTCATAAATGTACATAGCATTTTATTTCTAATAAATGGTAACTGAATTCAGCCCAAATAGCCTTCCAGCTGGGGTATATGCGTACCATAGAATACTTCTCAGCAATAAAAAATAACATGAAGTACTGATAACATGAATAATCTCCAGAGAATTATGCCGAGAGGAAAAACCCAGTACCACAGGTTATATACTATATGATTCCATTTATATAACATTCTGGAAATGACAAAATTATAGAAATGGAGAACAGATTAGTGGCTACCAGGGGGCCAGAGATAATATAATGATGGAACAAAGACAACAGGAGAGGGAAGTAGGGAGAAGGTGTGGTTATAAAAGAACAAGAGGGATCTTCCTGACAGTGGATATATTCAGTACCTCAACTGTGGTTGTATATACACAAACCTACACAGGTGATAAAATTGTGTAAAACTTAATACATACACACAGCTGGAGAAATAGGAGTAAGGTAGGTGAATTGTATGGATATCAATATCTGATTGTGATATTGTGATATAGTCTTACAATATGTCACCCCTGGGGGAAACTGAGAACAATATAGAAAGGATCTATCTTTCTGTATTATTTCTCAAGTGCATTAATAATATTACCTCTAATTTCAATAAGTACTTACTAAGTATTTGACAATTTCTAGAAATTTAAATATATTCTATATTTTTATTTCAATCAGATGAGAATAAATGATATCAGTATTTTCTTATAGATTATCTCAAATCATCCTCTGTTATTAAGAGTTAAAGTTGTATTCAAAGCTTCCCATAGACACTTACTTACCAGAAGATATTGATCTAAAACCGTAATTCTCCTCTCTGAGGGTTAAAAAGATAACCAAAGTGATCCAGCCAGATCTCTGGGATTAAACATCAGCCTACAAATATTCAGTGCTCTCTCTCTTTCCCTCTCTTTCTCTTAATTGAAAAGCTGGAGCCCCAACACCCATCAACACAGAACTGCCTTAGATTGATTTTGGAAGGCAAATATTTCAAGTGCACATTTTTTGGTTATTGACTGAAATAAATTGTCTGAAAATGTCCATCACTGTGACCATTCTTATTCATAAAGATTGAATATTTGTGACTAAAATAAAAATACATTCATTTAAAGCTATTTACCTTTAGGCATTCATTAGGAATGAAGCCAAAAGCCAATTCAGCCACACTTCAGAGGGCTCCTGGATCTACAAATCATGTCAGAGATACAATGGCTCCTTGCATTTACACTGGGAACACTGTAGGCCAAGGGTCCATGACTTCAACACTGCACATATGTGGCTGTTATTTCTAACTCTCTGAGGTATAGGTTTACATTACCATCTGCCATCTCAGTTGCTGTTTACATCTGCCTTAAAGGGGGGAGGTGGGCATAATCAATTAAAGTATGCATAGAAAGCCCTGGGGGAAAAAAACCATCACCACCAACAACCTGAACTTGGGAGAAATACATGTCTATCCAAAGGGGAAATAAAGAATTCATACTTTCTTCTCTCTTTGAAAATATTCCCTTTGAACTTGGGAAATTAAGGGACAAAAGACTGTTTTAAAATTCCTAACATTGTTCAGCTTCACTGAAGGCCCCCAGAAATCATCTCAACTTATGCTTTATAGCTAATCTAATGATATATGCGATGGTAAAAATGAAAACTTTTGCTCTACAATAGACTCTGCTAAAAATTGAAAAGACAAGCTATAGATGGAGAAAACATTTGCAAAAATATATTTCTGATACAGAAGGATTAGTATCTAAAACGTATAAAGAATTTTCAAAGCTCAACAGTAAAAAAAAAAAAAAAAATCAAACAACCTAATTAGAAACTGGGTGAAAGACATGAAGACAAATTTCACCAAAGAAACATTAAGATAGCAAACAAGCATATGAAAAGAGGTTCAACATCATTACTCAGTAGGGGGATGCAAATAAAACGATGATGACATAATGTTACACACCTATAAGAATTACTTTTAAAAAATCAAACACCAAATGCCAACAAGCCTGTGGAGGTACTGGATCACTCATAAATGACTGGTGGAAACATGAAATGCTGCAGCCACTCTGGAAAACAGTTTGTCCATTTCTCATAAAATGAAACATTCAATTGCCATAAGAGCTAGGAATTGTACTCTTGGGCTTTGTTTCAAATAAATGAACACTTACCAAAGTCTGTGCATCTATGTTCATAATAGATTTATTTTTAATAGCCAAGCATTCCCCTGGAGAAGGGAATGGCAACCCACTCCAGTATTCTTGCCTGGAGAATTCCTGAGACAGAGGAGCCTGGTGTGCTACAGTCCGTGGGGTTACCAAGAGTCAGACACAACTAAGCAACTAACACACACACACACACACCAGGTAGACTTCTGATGTTCTACAACAGGTGAATACCATGGAATACTACTCAATGATAAAAAGGAATAAATTACTGATGCATGAAATAACTTGGATGAATCCCTAGGAACAATGCTAAATTAAAAATAAATAAATAAAAGACTCAAAAATTTGCATACAGTACGGTTCTAGCTGCATGACATTATTGAAATGACAAAATAATAGAAAGTAGGCTAATGGTTGCCACGGATAAGGAGTAGGTTAAGGGCAGGAAGAGTGAGGAAGAGAAAGGGAGGGATGACTAACATGAAGCAGCCTTGTGATGATGAAATTGTTCTATATCTCAGCTGTACCCATAATAGTACACTGGTTGAGACATTGTACTATAGTTTTGTTAAGATAGTAACACTGAAGGAAATTGATAAAAGGTTACAGATATCTCTGTATTATTTCTTATGACTGCATGTGAACCTACAATTAACTCCAAAAAAAGAGTTTAATTTTAAATAAGAATTGAAAAGATATAATTTTCAATTATATGGAAGAAATTTCAATTATATGGAAGAAAGTGTAATTTTTCCATTTAGGTTTGGAGATGAAGATACTGCTAACCCTTTGGCCAACAATGCAGTTGGTAAGAGGATAAAGATACTGCTATTGGCCAACAAGGCTGCTGGTAAGAGGATAAAGCAGACAGTTCAGAACCAAGAGCTACTTTTAGGGACTTTCCCTAGCATCCAGGGGGGTCTCCATTCCTAGCCAGGAGCATAACTCTTTGGCAGCCTTCTTCTCTCTCCTAGAGCTTCCAGTAAGGGCCAAGACAAGCTGGATCAAACAGGGAAGCCTACTGTCTACTGATTCATTACCATGGCATGTGAAGAAATTCTCACTCTAGGGGCCAACCTCAGAATGAATTTATTATGGTTCTTGCTTTATGACTGGGATGCTGGTAAATATCAAAGACTCATTGACTAGCTCAATACTGGGAGCTAACAGGTACACGAGACCAACAAGGGGTTTCTCAGGACCCCATGCCACATGCATCCTCAGGAAGGAAAGAAAACAACATGCATGAAAAGCAACCAGACCTCTTCTGTGAGAACTCACTTTTCGGGCAACATTGGTGGATAGCCTCCTGAGTACCCTCAGGGATCTCAAGCCCTTCCAGGCTGTGCTGACCCCTATCTGACCTCCCAGCGTGAACCCCTGATCCTTCTGCTCCTCCAACCAGCACAGGACCTTCCTCCAGTGAGGGAATGGGAAACATGGACTCTTTCTTTCCATCTGACTGTGTGTCACCCCTCAACACACACTGGCTTAAATGCCCTTTGACCCTAAGCCTCCCTGGAGTGAGTGTGGATTCCTAACACTAGAACATATGGTTTAGTTTCTTTGAAGGAGCAAATTTGCCATGCCCTCCACACCCCACCTGTACAGTGAGGGCTGCATTCTTTGTTATGTTCTGTTTCTTTCTAAAACACTCTCATTGGTGAACAGGACTGCAAAGTGGTTTAGAGCATGGACTCTAGCATTCGATGCCTAGTTCAAACCCTATCCTCACCATTTACTAGCAGTGAGAACATGGGCCCTGGGTTTCACATCAGTAGGATGGGCATGATGACAGCAACTTATCTTGCAAGGTTGATATGAGGATTAAAGAGTTGATATGCTTAGAGTGCCTGGCAGTGGGAAGCCTTCTGTGAAGCAATTGCTAGTGTTCTTCTTCTCATCATGACACTATCCTAAGAGGCAACAGCAAGTAGGTAGTGAGAGTACTCTGAATTTAAATTCAAATGGATTCGAGGGTCCATGGATTTGGGGGCAAGTCACTTAAACTCTCTGTGCCTAAACTTCCATGTTTGTAAAGTCAGGTCAAAACATCCTTATGCGTAGGGTTGTTATTGTTGTTGTTGCCTCAGTGGTAAAGAACCTGCCTGCCAATGTAAAAGACATGGCTTCGATCCCTGAGCCAGGAAGATCCCCTGGAGGAGGAAATGGCAACCCACTCTAGTATTCCTGCCTCGATAATCCCATGGACAGAGGATCCTTGCAGGCTACAGTCCATGGGGTCGCAAAGAGTTGGACATGACTGAGCATGCCCATGCAGAGTTGTTGTGGGGATTAAAGGACCTAGCTGATTTGTCTGGACTTCTTGCACACCGGGTCCTCAAAGCACTAGTCTGTGCATTGTTTTCACAATGGACAATTATTACAATTGGTAGCAGTGGCTGTGAGATGAGTCCTCTTTCCCTCTCCATCCCCCTTGCCCTGGCGCCTGAGAAACAGAGCATCCCCATGGCAACAGCGGCAGCTGGTCCCTTGATAAGAGGAGCTGGAGAGGCAGCAGCCGCCACTGCCACTGAGGAGCCGGCCCAGCTTCAGAGAGGAAGCGCTTCCTTCCCATCCCTTGCCTTCTCATCTTAGCTCCTGCACTGCCTGGTAAGTGCTTCAGGTCTTTACTCTGAGAACATTTACAGTGAGAAAAGCAAGTTTCCAATAAGCTACTGTTTTGTGGTTGCTAAGACAAAGAAGGCTGCAGCTGGTGGTACAGGGGGTGTGAGGGATAAGGGTACTTTCTGGAGCAAGACTAAGCCAGGGCTAGATGGGGACCTGCGAAAGTTACCACTTACAAGTCATTTTCCAAGAGAAGTGGAGTCCTGAGTTCTCTAAGAACCAGAGCCCTCAGAAATTAAATTGCGAAGTTTCACAATGAACACAGGTATATTTGTGTATTCATAGAACACTGTGGAGAGGCTTATCTTCCAAAGCTGAGAGTGTCCTAATCAAAAATCCTTTCTATGTCCTACTTTGAGTAATAGTCATTCCTCGAGGAATACTGCAAATTTAGGTCTTCTAAAGGAACAAATTTGATTTTTAAATGTGGTATTTTTGACCTGAATTCAGTCCTCAGGTTAAAAATAGGTTTGACAAAAGATATGAATTTTTACACAACCAGAGGGTACGTTAATCAGATATCACATTGGGCTGTGGACATAACCTTCTAACTTTTTATTCTGTCAAGTAAATCCAAGCCTGACTAATATAGGGAAATTCTTTAGAATATCACATGACTCCGCTAAGTGTCAGCTTGCTCCTGACAGTCAGTGTTAGCATGTTCCCAAGGTCTGGAAACGGGTGTTCTTCAGTTGGTTTTTATCTTTCTCTCTCTCTCTCTTTTTTTTTTTTTTGCTTTGAAAAATAAAAGTGTGTTTTTTAAATTAATTTTTGTTGGAGTATCGTTGGTTTACAATGTTGTATTAGTTTGTATTGTATAGAGAAATGAGTCAGCAATACGTATACATGTATTCCTTCCTTTTTTGGACTTCCTCCCCATCCAGGTCACCACAGTGCATTAAGTAGAGTTTCCTGTGCTGTACAGTATGGTCTCCTTTGGATTGTTCTTATCTCATCATAGCTTCAGAAAAGGCCAGAAATGACAAGGAAATGGTTCCAGTGGTTCGATTTCGAGGTGCATGTTGTAATTGCAAGAAGCAGCCTAAAAGAGCAAAGAAAGCAACTCACATTCT
>NC_057388.1:60842925-60858470 GCF_019320065.1 Cervus canadensis | reverse complement strand
ACATGAAAAGGTGCTCAACATCACTCATTATTAGAGAAATGCAAATCAAAACCACAATGAGGTACCATTACACGCCAGTCAGGATGGCTGCTATCCAAAAGTCTACAAGCAATAAATGCTGGAGACGCTGTGGAGAAAAGGGAACCCTCTTACACTGTTGGTGGGAATGCAAACTAGTACAGCCACTATGGAAAACAGTGTGGAGATTCCTTAAAAAACTGGAATAGAACTGCCATATGACCCAGCAATCCCACTTCTGGGCATACACACTGAGGAAACCAGATCTGAAAGAGACACGTGCACCCCAATGTTCATCGCAGCACTGTTTATAATAGCCAGGACATGGAAACAACCTAGATGCCCATCAGCAGATGAATGGATAAGGAAGCTGTGGTACATATACACCATGGAATTTTACTCAGCCGTCAAAAAGAATTCATTTGAACCAGTCCTAATGAAATGGATGAAACTGGAGCCCCTTATACAGAGTGAAGTAAGCCAGAAAGATAAAGAACATTACAGCATACTAACACATATATATGGAATTTAGAAAGATGGTAACGATAACCCTATATGCAAAACAGAAAAAGAGACACAGAAATACAGAACAGACTTTTGAACTCTGTGGGAGAAGGTGAGGGTGGGATGTTTCAAAAGAACAGCATGTATACTATCTATGGTGAAACAGATCACCAGCCCAGGTGGATGCATGAGACAAGTGCTCGGGCCTGGTACACTGGGAAGACCCAGAGGAATCGGGTGGAGAGGGAGGTGGGAGGGGGGATCGGGATGGGGAATAAGTGTAAATCTATGGCTGATTCATATCAATGTATGACAAAACCCACTGAAATGTTGTGAAGTAATTAGCCTCCAACTAATAAAAAAATTAAAAAAAAAAAAATCAGATGCCACTGGATGAATCTGAAAACATACGACAGGTAAACTCTCCTAGCTGCTGCTGCTGCTAAGTCACTTCAGTCGTGTCCGACTCTGTGCAACCCCATAGACGTCAGCCCACCAGGCTCTGCCGTCCCTGGGGTTCTCCAGGCAAGAACACTGGAGTGGGTTGTCATTTCCTTCTCCAATGCAAGAAAGTGAAAAGTGAAAGTGAAGTCGCTCAGTTGTGTCCGACTCTTTGGGACCCCATGGACTGCAGCCTACCAGGCTCCTCCGTCCATGTGAGATTCCAGGGAAGAGTACTGGAGTGGGTTGCCATTGCCTTCTCTGAAGCTCTCCTTAATACCAAATTATTGAGAACTGAACACACTTCTAAATATATCCAAAGAGCCACTAGTTATAAGAGGAAACTTAAGTCTCTTCTGATTTCCATTAATCAACAGTTCTTTGAATGTGGTCATTTTTAAAGAGATCTTGCACAAATTTGGTTGGTATCTGCAGACATGCTGTGATAGTCAAGCCAGACCTAAATCAGATTTTTCCAGTGCAACAATAGGAGACAACTTAAAGTATTCATGAAAAAAAAATTATTTCAAAAGTCACTTCTTTAAAACATCAATACTGCCTTTCTTTGGTGGAATTTTCTTTCTGCAGATAATAATAGGTCTATTGGTGGCTTCCCAAGTGGTGCAGTGGTAACAAATCTACCTGTCAATGTAGGAAACCCAAGGAAGGTGGGTTCGATCCTTAGGTTGGGAAGATCCCCTGAAGAAGGAAATGCCAACCCACCCCAGTATTCTTGCCTGGGAGATCCTATGGGCAGAAGAGCCTATTGGGTTACAGTCCAGGGGCTTGCAAAGAGTTGGATACAACTGAGCACGCACACGTGCACACACACACACACACAATAGGATTATCACTTTCTTGGTTCCACTCATTCTGACTGAAACCAATCTAGTAGGAAAAGGTATGGAGTTTCACTTATATAATCCACAAATAAATTCACCTTAAAAAGGAATCCTTAAATTTTTATAGTTAATTCATTTCTACTTCTTGGCCTGAAATGACTCTCCTCTTGTTTTCATGGCTTGTTACATTGGTGAAGCAGTTTCACTTTACAGAAATGATGCTCTCAGAAAAATTAACATTTTCTGCATGGGCTGATCAATTTAGAAAAATTGCCTTCTTTACCTTAAAATACAAAATCCTCTCCCACACTATGTAAGTCAAAGGGGTGAAGGATATGAGTAAAAGAAAAGAAATATGTCTACAGTATGTGCTTAGTCGCTCAGTCACGTCTGACTCTTTGCAACCCCATGGACTGTAGCCTGCCAGGCTCTTCTGTCCATGGGAACTCTCCAGGCAGGAATACTAAAGTGGGTTGCCATGCCCTCCTCCAGGGGATCTTCCTAACCCAGGGATTGAACCCAGGTCTCCTGCATTGCAGGCAGATTCTTTAGTATCTGAGCCATCGGGGAAGCCTGTGTCTACAGTAATGGATGTTTACAGTGGGAATGAACCATGACCTGGGTCCCAGTTCCTTCAGACACCGCCAGTAGATGCGTGTCCTGGATCAGAAACGCTGTGCTCCACCACCAGGCCCATCACTTACAATCCGTGCTGACAGTCCTGAAGTTTGGGGCCATTTTCCACGGAGGATAAGTGCTCAACATTGGAATATTTCCTTCTACCCAGAGGCACAGAAGGAAACAAAAACATGATGAAATTTCATATGTGAGTAAATTGGGTATGGAAGAGATACATGATTGACACTGGCAATGAGGTACACTTAGGACCAACAGACATGAGGAAGAAGATAATGCTGTGGACCCTAGAGCCCCCCACTATAATCAGAAAAAAGGGGGGCTCCTCTGGTGGTCCAACAGCTAAGACTCCGCAGTGCCAATGCAGGGGGTCCAGGTTCCATCCCTGGTCGGGAACTAGATCCCAAACGCTGCAACTAAAGATCCTGCATGCCGCAAGAAGACTGTAGATCCCACGTGCCGCAACTAAGAGCAGGCACTGCCAAATAAATAAATATATTTTTAAAGATCAAGCAAAAGAGTGGAATAAATGTTCTACTAAAGAAGACAGTCAGGTGGCAAATAAGCATAAGGAAAAAGGTTTCAAATCATAAGAAAAAAAGTTTCACATCATAAGATATTATTAGAAAAACAAATTAAAACCACAGTGAGAGATACCACTGCTCGCCCATTAGAACAGCTAAAATATCAAAGTCTGACCACACCAAATGGCTCAAGGATATGGAGCAAGTGGAGCTCTCATACTCTGCAGGCGGGAATGTAAACTGGCACAGATTTGGAAAACAGTCGCCGTTTCTTAAAACTTTAAACTTATGACAACTATATGATCTAGTCATTCTTTTATGTTTTTACTCTAGACAAGTAGAGAGCCTAGGTCCATATAAAAACTTGCCTATATATATTCTTAACACCTTTATTTGTAACAGCCCCAAGCTTCAAATAACTCAAATGCCCATCAACTGTGAATGAATTAACTGTGGCACAAAACCCATACAATGGAATAATATTCCACAACACAAGGATTGAACCTCTGATACATGCAAAGACATAGATGACTCTCAAAACAGTTATACTAAGAGAAATAAGCCAGTTTTTAAAAGTACACGGTGTACTTTTGCAAAAGTCTAGAAAATGCAAAATAATCTACAGAGCTAGAAAGTAGATAACTGGCTGCATGGGAAGGGGCTTATGGGTAGAGAAGGACAGGGTGGAGCTGGAAGGAGGCATTAAAAAGGGTTGTGAAGAACTACCCTGGTGGCTGAATGGTCAAGAATCTGCCTGCCATTGCAGGGGACATGGGTTTGATCCCTGGTCTGGAAAGATCCAACATGCCACAGGGCAATTAAGCCCATGTGTTCTAATTACTAAGCCTGCATAACCCAACAGAGATCCTGTGTGCCTCGGCTAAGACCTGATGCTACCAGAAATCAATTTTCTTTTAAAAGGAGGCATCATGAGCAAAGTTCTGGAGGTGATGGGCACATTCTTTATTGAATGTGGTAATGGTTTCACCAGTGTATGCATATGTCAAAATTTATTGGGTGCACTTTAACTACACTGCATTACATGTTAATTACACTCAATAAAGCTGATTTTTAAATATGCACTTCACATTCAGATGGCCTCCTGTTTAAAGCTCTGGCTCTATCTCTTTTTAGCTTTGCTACCTTGGACAAGTTATCTCTGAACCTCACACTGTCCAACTATAAAAATGGCAATTTGTAACACTTATTTTCCACAGGTATTGCAGATGTCAGCTGATAACCAACCCAGTGAAACATAAGAAATACTCAATAAATTGCAGCTATTATTAATAATAACAATAGTAGCATCACCCATTCTTACTTTTTAACTTCCTGTAAAAGCTAACTTGAAAAACAAGGCATATACCTCACAATTCTTAGAACCTAGAAAGCTGAGTCTTTACTTTCTTATTCAGTGTTTCAGATAGTGCTAATGTGAGTTTTGCTAAATCGAAAGGTACACTGGCAGAAAGTCAATTTTCAAGTATGAGTTGTGACCCATCCTGCCTGGTATAAATGGTTATTCAGGGTCAGCAAGATTATACTTTATCATGCATATGTAATCCTACTTCAACTGCAGGTGGCAAAACTACATTTCAAGTTTTAAACACACACATGTACACACACATATTTCAAAATGTTCAACCTAAAGGTCTTTTTATACATGTGCAGTTAGACCGTCAAGAAAGAGACCATGCATGATTGCTGTCTTCTCCCACAGACTAGGGAGTAGGATTGTGGGATTGTACGAAGGGAAGAAATGATTCCGGGTAACATATTCGTATATGTGAGTGGGAGACCAAGCCTAGCAAGATGTCCCTAAGCACTGTAATAATTTAGTAAAAAGGCAAGCTACACAAGCAGTTTGCTGACAGTTTGGAAAATAAAATAAGGAAAATTTACATGCAAAAGGCATTAAATGTCAAGCCACTAAGAAGATAGTTTGAAAGCATTTAAAACCTACACAGTCAACAAAACAAAACAAAAAACCTCTGGTGTAATCTGACTGAAAAGATCACATCTTGCACAGCAATGGACTGTGAAAAAGCAATGACATTTTAATGCCTACAGATATGGTTTGTTTAGAAGCAAACACCTTCAAGAACTTTTATTTAAGAAACTTAAAGTTGAATCTTTAAGAAATGCATTAATGTCTTTAACTCTAAGATTATAAAGTATTCATTTCGACCTAGCTGTATTTTCCAGGTTCATGGAAAAATATTGGATCTACAGTCCTGCACAGAAACCTCAATTATATCTGAAAGCCTGGCTTTCTAGGTGTGTATATTTATAACATTTAGAGGCAAAACAGACATTTCTGAACAGATGACCAAAAACTAAGGAATTAAATGCTTAGTTGACAATATAAATGGTGGTCCTTTTATACCCGTAACATATAATATTATACATCAACTAAATGTGTCAATTAAAAAACTGAAAAAAAAGTTTATAAATCGTAGCTCTTCAGTTTGTAGGTTTTTACAGATATAATAACACGTGTAATAAAAAAGACCAATAAGCACACACAAAAAAATCCTCATTATTATTATCCATTGAGGAAATGTAAATCAAAACCACAGTGAGATAACACTTCACCTCCACTAGGATGACAATAATCCAAAAAAGATAACAAGTGTTGTTGATGATGTGGAGAAATTAAAACCTACATTTCTTGTTGATGGGAATATAATATTTTACAGCTGCTTTGGAAAACTATTTGGCAGTTTCTCAAAATGTTAAACATAGAGGTACCACGCGCTTGTGTAAGTTCAGCTGTGTCCAACTCTGTGCAAACCTATGGACTGCAGCTTACTAGGCTCCTCCACCCATGAGATTCTCCAGGGAAGAATACTGGAGTGGCCTCCTCCAGGGGATCTTCCCAATCTAGGAATCGAACTCGAGTCTCTTACATCTACCTGCACTGGCAGGTGGGTTCTTTACCACTAGCACCACCTTGGAAGCCCAAAGGTACCATGCGACCCAGCAAATCCACATGTAGGTATATATTCAACAGCAATGGAAACATAAGAACAGTCCACACAAAAACTTACAAAGCAATGTTCACAGTAGTATTATTCACAATAGCCAATATGTGGAAACAACCCAAATGTCTATTAACTGATGAGTGGATAAAATCTGATATATCCATTAGATGGAATATTATTTGACAATAAAAAGGAATAAAATACTGATACATGCTACAACAGGGATGAATCTTAAAAATATTATGCTAACTCAAAGAAGCCAAACACAAAAGACCACAGTGGTGAGCTTGGTCAGCCTGAGCCCTGAACACCTGACCACTGAAGGATTTGCTTTTCCTTTTTCGGCCCCCAGACATCCTAGCCCTTCATGCCCCTTCAGTGAGCATCCATCCCAAGAATACTAAGGGAGGCTATGTGCCAAGCACTGTCCTGGGTGTGGGGGTATAAAGAAGCCAAGAGAGCCACTGCCCCCTAAAAAGCCTAGTTGGGAAGGGAGATGAAAAAAATGTAAGTGACATCAGGCCCAGAAATTTGGAGATCCTTTAAAATTAAGACAAAAAAAAAAAAAAAATACCCACAGATTCGTGGTTTTACAGAGTAAAAACTTGTAGAGTAAAATTGCAGTTATATTTTCTGAAAAGCACACCACAGTCCCAACTCCAGGCAATTTGTACAAGGATAAACTGTATTCCAACAAGGCCCAAAAGAGTTCAGCCTGTGTCAGACAAATTTTACACAAATCTAAAATTTTACTTTGGAGAGCAAAGCAAAATCTTCCTGACAAAGTACATATCCTACAGTGTTTGTTTTCATTGAGACTGCCAGGAACATACAATTCAAAGCCATGTCTTGCATTGCAGTAATTTCTATACCCTCCATCTGGTAAAACTCTTACGACCAGCGTCAGGTGGGGCAGCTATATTTCTCTACTGCCAAATGCTTTGCTCCAGACAGAAACCAATTACCCACAGAAGAAAAACTCCACAGAACTAACATCTGAGGAGGATATAGAAGTGAACTTTAGAACGAGTCCTAATCCAACCCTCTATATTCTTTCCTAACTTACACTGTGATCCAGTTATGCTGGCAGCGTCACTGACCATTTGATCCCCCATGAAGCCAGTCATTAAAGGCTGCCCTATATCTGCCCATCTCCTTGAAAGTTGCATATTCATCCTCCCAATAGGCCTTCCTCAAGTTTCACCGAAAGGAACATTTCCCTGAGATGTTGCTGTTTGGACGTGGACCTATTCAGACTCTACAACTCTCTTCTTGAAGCCAAACTTCTGACTGCTTTGCAGATGTTTCCTTATAAACCCCTACTCTGCTGACTTCTTAAACAAATTATGCTCAGTGAAAGTTCTCAGTTTGGGGCATGTTTTTTCCACAGTAACTTTTTCAGAGAAGAGTTAGAGGACAGAATGAGGAAAACACATCTACTTGTTATAGACACAACTCCTGTTTACCATTTATCAAGGACCTCAGTCATGGGCCAAAATATACAACAGTAGATACCATACAGGTAAATGATAAGCAATACAATATAATACTTATTCTCTACTTCCCCCATATTTTTTTTACATTTTCAGAGCTTCCAAAATACTTGGCTGAAGCATTTTGTGTACCAGTAAAATTTATTTTAACATAGAATTTGAATTTCAGTCATGTCTTACCTGACATTTTCAGTTTACATCATCAGCTGACACTTGGTTGATGTCTGTCAACAACACTTAGGAACATAATAGTTTTTCTTAAATTCACAGAATCCTGAATCTAGGAGTGAAATTAGTCCTATTTAAGGAAGACTACATTTATACGTCCCTCTCTCAGAAAAAGAAAACACAGTTTACTGTTGTTCAAATTTCTTAAGAGGAATATTCCATACTCTGTCTTTCAATATGTCCCTAATCTCTCAATATAGCAAGCAGATTTTTTTATTCCTAATGTGTAACTTAAATATATAATCAAGTTAACCCAGGGACCTAGTATTTGTTTTTATTCACTCTGCCCAAAGGCCCTATTATAGTCTCTGGCACACAGCAGGTGGTAAGCAAATATTTAATGAATACCCACAAGAAGGGCTTCCCTGGTGGCTCAGATGATAAAGAATCCACCTGCAATGCAGGAGACCTGTGTGTAATCCCTGGGTCAGGAAGATCCCTAGAGAAGGGAATGGTTATCCATTCCAGTATTCTTGCCTGGTGAATCCCATGAACAGAGGAACCTGGGGATTATAGTCCATAGAGTTTCAAAGAGTTAGACACAACTGAGTGAATACACATGCATGCACCCGTGAAAGAGAAAAAATAAACAAAAGGAGACAGAAAAGAGAAAGTAGAACAAAAAACGTGAAGAAAGAGAAGAGAACAAATAAACACTAAAAAGTATCAAACATTGATTTAGCATTTAAGCAATTAACAGTAGGGTAGCAAAGATGTAAAACATGCATAAATAACCATAATACAAAGCAGAAAATCTTAAAGGGTCACAAATAAAATATTGGGGGAAATCAGAACAAAGTTATCTAATTCTAGATAAGAGAAATCAGAAACAAGTCAATGGAGGAAATAATTGAGGGACCTCGAAGAACAGGCTGAATTCAGACAAGTAATCATAAGGGGAAAAGAAAATCCAAGCAGAAGTCATGAGCATGAGAAATCATGGAGTGAAGAGAAATAAAGGGCTTTAAGAGAGTATAGAATATAGAAAGGAGTGCCTTTAGTATCCAGGCTTATAATTATATAGCAGAAATATTACTAATGAGTAGATCACTTGAATGAGTAAGCAAATGAGTAAATGAACAAATGAATGAACAAATTAATTAAGTTAGGCCTGGCACTTTAAAATTAGAGTAGGAAATGGCAATCCACTCCACTATTCTTGCCTGAAAAATTCCATGGACAGAGGAGCCTGGTGGGCTACCATCCATGGGTCACAAAGAGTCAGACACAACTGTGTGACGGAGCATGACAGCACTTTAAAGGTAAAAGACAAATGTGAACATGGCTTCTACTGTCCATCCACTGGATAGCAGCAGATTACACCTCTATCTCTCTGCAAAGGATAAGCCTTCTTTCATCAAACTGAGTCTACTTGAATTTAAAAAATGAATGTCAAAGCAATCTTGAGAAAAAAGAACAAACCTGGAAGTATCACACGCCATGACTTGAGACTATACTACAAAGCTACAATCAAAACAGCATAAACAGCATGGTACTGGCACAAAAACAAACACACAGATCAACAAAACAGAACAGAGAGCCTCGAAATAAACCCGCACACTTACAGTCAACTGGTCTACAACACAGGCAGCAAGAATATATAACAGAGAAAAGACAGTCTCTTCCACAAGCAGTGCTGGGAAAACTGGACAACTTCATGTAAAGAACACAAAAATAAATTCAAAAGTATAAAAGACCAGAATATAAGACTGGAAAATATAAAACTCCTAAAAGAGAACTTAGGCAGAACACTCTTTGACATGAATCATAGCAATATATTTCTGATTCTGTCTCCTAAGGCAAAAGAAACAAAAGCAGAAATAAATAAATGGGACCTAATTAAACTTAAAAGCTTTTGCACAGCAAAGGAAACCATCAACAAAATGAAAAGACAATCTACTGAATGGAAGAAAATATTTGCAAATTATATAACTGATAAGGGGTTTGTATCCAAAACATACAAACAGCTCATACATCTCAATACCCCCCAAACCCCCAAACAACCCAATTTAAAAATGGGCAGAAGACTTGAATAGACATTTTCAAAAAAAAGACATGTAGGTGATCAATAGGCACATGAAAAAACATTCAATATTGTTAGTCATCAGAGAAATGCAAGCAAAAACCACAATGAGTTATTATTTTGTATTTGTCAGAATGGCTATCATCAAAAAGTCTACAAATAACAAATGCTGGCAAGGATTTGGATAAAAGGGAACTCTAGTATACTATCAGTGGGAATGTAAGTTGGTGCAGCTACAATGGAAAACAGGATAGTTTCCTCAAAAAATTAAAAACAGAGCTACGGTATGATCCTGTAAGATTACTCAGTTCAGTTCAGTTCAGTTTAGTCACTCAGTCGTGTCTGACTTTGCAACCCCATGAACCGCAGTACACCAGGCCTCCCTGTCCATCACCAACTCCCGGAGTCCACCCAAACCCATGTCCATTGTGTCGGGGATGCCATCCAACCATCTCATCCTCTGTCATCCCCTTCTCCTCCTGCCCTCAATCTTTCCTAGCATCAGGGTCTTTTCAAATGAGTCAACTCCCCGTATCAGGAGGCCAAAGTACTGGAGTTTCAGCTTCAACATCAGTCCCTCCAATGAACACCCACCCATGACTGATTTCCTTTAGGATGGACTGGTTGGATCTCCTTGCAGTCCAAGGGACTCTCAAGAGTCTTCTCCAACACCACAGTTCAAAAGCATCAATTCTTCTGCACTCAGCTATCTTTATAGTCCAACTCTCACATCCACACATGACTACTGTAAAAGCCATAACCTTCTAGGTATATACCCAAAATAAATAAATAAATAAATAACATCAATTTATAAAGATGTGCACACCCTAGTCTTTATAGTGGCATTATTTACAGTAGAAAAGATATGTAAGTAACCTAAGTGTCCATCAACTGATGAAAAGATGAAAAAGATCTTATCTACATATACAGTGGAATGTTACTCAACCATAATACAGAATGAAATTCTGCTATTTTCAACAGAAAATGCTGATGGACCTAGAGGGTATTATGCTTAGTGAAATGTCAAAGAAAGACAAATACTCTCTGTTATCACTTATATGTATAATCTAAAAACTAAAACAAATGTATATAACAAAACAGGCTCACAGATATAGAGAACAAACTAGTGGTTATCAGTGAGGAGAGGAAAGGAGGGAAGGGCCAGATAATAGTATGGAATTAGGAGATACAAACTACTATGTATAAAATAAGTAAGCAGTAAGAATACATTGAACAGAACAGGAAAATGTAGTCATTATTTTATAATCACTTTAAATGCAGTATAATCTATAAAAATATTGAATCATTATGTTCACCTGAAACTAACATAACATTATAAATCAACTACACTACAATAAAAAAAGAGTGACATAACTTTAACTATTTTACAATGTTTGCATGTTATTTTATTTGAATCCCAAAGATATATGAAATCAATATGAAATAGATTGTTATTTTCCTGTTACCAGTATAACAATCCTGTGTGAATTAGCTTTTCATGTCTTTCTATTTCTGATATTTTCTAACATTTAAAAGTCAACAAAAAAGTCTCTGTTCCTATTTTTCCTCTTGCCTGTTTGTTCCCCACCATTAATTGCACATACACATTAAAGACTGGCCAACCAATGTGTCAACGAGGTACTTCTCCTGCTGGTTTTCATGGCTGAGTTATTTCTATTAAAGAACTAAGAAATAGGACACACTGCTGCACAATTGGTCCGGGCAGAAATGTTAATTCTACAGTAAGATGGATAAAACAAAATCAATATAAAAGCCGATGAGATTAGTGAAAGCTTTAACATAAGGCTTACAATGGTGGAAATCTCTTCTGACTAGTGATGTTTGTTAAAGATTATATTTGCTAAGAAAAAAAAAAAACTCAGTCATTATCATTAAGTTCTAATTGAGTTTTCGCTCTACAGCTGTCAAGCTTTCTATACAATGTGATTTTTTTTTCATGCCTCAGCTCAAATGAAATTTTAAACATACACCAGAAGAACTTAATCTCTTTTTTACATAGGAACTTGTACATAAATGTTCATAGCCACTTATTTGTCATAGTTCCAAACCGGAAGCTACTCAAACACCTTTAGTGAGTGAATGATTAAATAAACTGGTCCATTTATACCATTAACTACTACTCAGCAACAGAAAGGAAGCATTGTCATGTACAAGAACTTGGGTGAACCTCAAGGAAATTGTGTTGAGTGAAGAACAAGCCAGTCATAAAAGGGTACATACTGTACGATTCCATTTGTATAACTCTCAGGAAATAAAATTATAAAGATGAAGAACAGGTCGGTAGTTTCCAGGGGTTCAGCAGGGGGGAGAGGAGATGCATATAAATACAAAGGAGTGAGGCCTGGCGTGCTGCGGTTCATGGGGTCGCAAAGAGTCGGACACAACCGAGTGACTGAACTGTACTGAACTGAACATGAATCTTATGATTGCGGGGGTCATTACACAAGGCTATACATGTGACAAAACTGCATACAGCTACACACACATGTGAATGAGTGCATGCATAACTCCTGAAATCTGAAGAAGCTCTATGGATCGCACCAATGTTAATGTTTTAGTTTTGATATGCTGCAGTCATGTAAGATGCTAACACTGAGGGAGGCTGGAGGATGGAGCCACCCGACTTCCCTGTACATTCCTTCACAACCTCCTATTAATCTATTATTATTTAAAAGCAACAAGTTTTAAAGTATATGGTCAGTTCATATGAGAATGTGTCACGAGGTTCACTTCCACTGAATTTCAACAATACTAAACACAGCACTGTCTGCCAATTAAGGTACAAAATACAGCATCCCTCTGTACCCACGGCAGATTGGCTACAGAAGCCCCTACAGATCCCAGACCTGCAGATGTTCGAGTCCTTTATCTGACATGATATAGTACAGTCGGCCCTCCGCACCCTTGGATTCCGCACCTGTAGCATGAATCCATGGTTATTTGAGTCCATGGGATTCAGAATCCACAGATATATAGCGCTGACTGTGCAAATGCTTTTCTAAAGAAAGGAAGGAAGAGAGGGAACATAGAGGAAGATGTACAACATCCCTAGTAAATCTAAAATTGATGAAAAAGTCACAAAGTTGTCTTAAGTTTTCAATATACAACAAGGATACCACCACCACTTCCTAAGGCAGTTGTGCAAACTAAAGAAATATACATGGCATTTACTAAACACTTGGGACCTGAGAAGTATTCATTCTCTTCCAATAAACCAAAACAAGAAAAGAGTAAATTCCCTATCATTTTATTCTACCCTTACTCCCTTTTTGCATGACCTTATTTCTTGATAGAATTATTTCTTCTTCCTTCAACAACCATCAGAGACAGCAAAGATTAAACATAAAATCGGAGCTCATTTCATCCAGGCACATCTGTTGCAAGTAGGTCTAAGTTTAATCACTGAACCACAGAGTCACTGTTCTATGAGCTCTCAGAAGCACAGAATTCCATCCACACTTTCAGCCCCATGGCAGAACAGTTGTAGCTCTGTAACAAGAGCCATGCTTTTGAGCTGACTCATTGTAAAAGACCCTGATGCTGGGAAAGATTGAGGGCAGGAGGAGAAGGGGGTGACAGAAGATCAGATGGTTGGATGGCATCATTGACTCAACGGACATGAGTTTGAGCAAACTCCAGGAGATCATGAAGGACAGGGAAGCCTGGTGTGCTGCAGTCCATGAGGTCACAAAGAGTCGGACACAATTCAGCAACTGAACAACAACAAAAACATGCTTTGAACACTTAACACCCAAGCTCTCTACCTCTGTCTCCTTTCCAAGGTAACTGCAACACCACTTTTCTCAGTGAATATAATCTCCCCCTACCCATTTCCCCCCCCATTCAGTGGATTATTATAACACGAGCAGATGGCAAACATAACACTGGAAAAGTGAAGTCTTCAAGTACTGGCCCAACAAGGGAATCTAGCCAGGGGGCTTAACGTGGGCCGGTTAAGCAGGCCAGGGACCAGCAAAGCAGGAAATGGCCCCAGAATCAGCTGATGGAGAAGTGAATATCCCAGAGTCACTGGATCCTTTCTGACCTCAAGGGTCAAAGCAGACAAGACAGAACACGGGCAGCATGCTGAGGATCATCTTCGTACTGGGTTGCCGTCTTTTTAGAAAAGACTTTCCCATCTCTGAAAGTGCCTACTTCTTTACATAAATTTGTATGCCAGACACCTAAAAGATAGTATTAGAGGTCAAACACAAGGACAGGCTGAAACCCAAGGTCAGGGTCCAGGTGGGAGTGGAGAGGAGGTGGAGGTGGGACACAACAGTAGAGAGGTGGGGGGGAGGGGACTCAGCAGAAACCAATGGGCATGAAGACAGGAAGTAGGCGCCTGTGTGCATTCAGGGCTTGACGACATCACTGAGATGACTGGCTGGCTGCTACCACTCAGAACATGAGGGGGCGATCCCAGGAGGGCTGGCCGAAGCTTCCAAGAAGGGACAATCAGAGGAGCCTGGCAGAAGGGGGTGGTGCCGGGGAGTGGGAACAGCAGCTCCGGGTGAACAATTCTAACAGCATCAGAACTGGGGCACAGCCATGGGTGAGATCTCCCCAGAGCGGGGAGAGGATGGTTAAGGTCGATTATTGGCTGACTCAGACTGGCTTGTCTGTAATTATTCATTCAGCACCCATGTCACAGTGGCAGTTCCCAATCCATACTTACAGCCAAAGGTCACGCAGTCAGGGTGTAGGTACCGCTCCACTGCTCTGTTCACAAGGGAGCACGTTTCTCTTTCAGTCTTCATTTGATCAGAACACCTACATAGCCATGACTGCTACCAATCAAGCCCTGGCAGTCCATTTCCTTGTAATAACTTCCCAGGAATTTGTACCGCTAATTAGACCCCTCCAACTGACAGCTGGTTACACAAGCTGCTCTCAGAAAACAAAAGCTGCATGTTGAGGTAATCAATACCCCCCATATGTGCACACACGCAAGCACACGGCAATACGAAGCGGAAACTGTGGTCAGAATGAATCCAGCATGATACGGAACAAAGGCCACCTCCAGCTTAGACTCAGCATTCCCACTTTTTCCTTTGCCAAATCCACAGCCTGTGCTATACTTATGTTCACCCACAGAGTAAAGCTGGCCATGGCTTACAGTTCTGGGTGAAATGTTAGTACCCTGTCTTCTCTTACCCTTCAATAGCCACCAGAGAAGGGACTCATGGTCCATCTCAGAATATCAAGAACATAACTCAGTCCTCTAAGAACAGTATTCTGCTGGGACAAAAGAATGGGACTTGAATCACTTACTGATCTGGTCATATTAAAGCGACTGTCGTACATATTGCGGTGCTCCTATGTTGGGTGCATATATATTTATAATTGTTATATCTTCTTCTTGGATTGATCCTTTGATCATTATGTAGTGTCCTTCTTTGTCTCTTTTCACAGCTTTTATTTGAAAGTCTATTTTATCTGTAATGAGTATTGCGAACTTCGCGCTTTCTTTTGGTCTCCGTTTGCATGAAATATTTTTTTTCCAGCCCTTCACTTTTAGTCTGTATGTGTCTCTTGTTTTGAGGTGGGTCTCTTGTAGACAGCATATATGGGGGTCTTGTTTTTGTATCCATTCAGCCAATCTTTGTCTTTTGGTTGGGGCATTCAACCCATTTACATTTAAGGTAATTATTGATAGGTGTGGTCCCGTTGCCATTTACTTTGTTGTTTTGGGTTCACGTTTATACAACCTTTCTGCATTTCCTGTCTAGAGAAGATCCTTCTAGCATTTGTTGATAAGAAGCTGGTTTGCGTTGGTGCTGAATCTCTCAGCTTATTGCTTATCTGGGTAAAGCTTTTGAGTTTCTCCT
>NC_057388.1:60451985-60527272 GCF_019320065.1 Cervus canadensis | reverse complement strand
AATCTCCACACTGTTTTCCATAGCGGCTGTACTAGTTTGCATTCCCACCAACAGTGTAAGAGGGTTCCCTTTTCTCCACACCCTCTCCAGCATTTATTGCTTGTAGACTTTTGGATAGCAGCCATCCTGACTGGCGTGTAATGGTACCTCATTGTGGTTTTGATTTGCATTTCTCTGATAATGAGTGATGTTGAGCATCTTTTCATGTGTTTGTTAGCCATCTGTATGTCTTCTTTGGAGAAATGTCTGTTTAGTTCTTTGGCCCATTTTTTGATTGGGTCATTTATTTTTCTGGAGTTGAGCTGCAGGAGTTTCTTGAATATTTTTGAGATTAATCCTTTGTCTGTTGCTTCGTTTGCTATTATTTTCTCCCAATCTGAGGGCTGTCTTTTCACCTTACTTGTAGTTTCCTTTGTTGTGGAAAAACTTTTAAGTTTCATTAGGTGCCATTTGTTTATTTTTGCTTTTATTTCCAATATTCTGGGAGGTGGGTCATAGAGGATCCTGCTGTGATTCATGTCGGAGAGTGTTTTGCCTATGTTCTCCTCTAGGAGTTTTATAGTTTCTGGTCTTACATTTAGATCTTTAATCCATTTTGAGTTTGTTTTTGTGTATGGTGTTAGAAAGTGTTCTAGTTTCATTCTTTTACAAGTGGTTGACCAGTTTTCCCAGCACCACTTGTTGAAGAGGTTGTCTTTTTTCCATTGTATATCCTTGCCTCCTTTGTCAAAGATAAGGTGTCCATAGGTTCGTGGATTCATCTCTGGGCTTTCTATTCTGTTCCATTGATCTATATTTCTGTCTTTGTGCCAGTACCATACTGTCTTGATGACTGTGGCTTTGTAGTATAGTCTGAAGTCAGGCAGGTTGATTCCTCCAGTTCTATTCTTCTTTCTCCAGAATACTTTTTAAAGTGCCTTTCATGCCCCTTATATTCTTTGGTAAACTCAACAATCCTATAAGCTAGACATTACAGGTATGATTATCTTCATTTTACAGAAAAGAAATAGATTCCCAAAGAAGCTACGTGTCTTACCCCACAGAGGCCAAAAAGCAACTGGAAGTGAAATCATCACCCACTGTCTTTTGTCTGCACCATCAGCCTGCTGTCACAGCAGTACACTGAGATTTAGTCCCTGGTCTCACCTATGGATTTTTCCTCCACACTTCCTGAGCTCTAACCATGAACCAGACCCAGGGTCAGGAAAAGAATGGAAAACCAAAGAGAAGAAAAGAAAGTCCTTCCCAGGAGCTCCTAGGTTGGGAAGAGAAATAAAATCTTCAAGTATTCTACACTCAGGTATAACCTGTAGAGAGAACAGCAAGGAAAAGAACATCAAATTCTCCCAGATGCCAATGAGGAACTCTATTTTTGGTGGAGGTCCAGAAATATGATGGAGAAAACACTGCTATTCTAAGCTGGCTGCAGATTTCCTCCTGTTCAGCAAAGCATATTGATGTTTATAATAAAACACCTCCATATGCAAAAAAAAAAAAAAAAAAGGAATCCAGATAATCCAATTGCATGAAATGCTGAAGGTGCATTATTGCAAGGTTAATGAAAAGCAATATTTTTCAGAAAGGTTTCCAGTTACTGTATAATGTGCATACGTGTGGGACTGTGGGGATGCTCCTTGAAGCTGCATGGTTTTCCTGGCTGAGATGGGGAGGCAGGGAAATACAGCTCCAGTTAAAACCCTGCACAGGTGGGGACAAGAAGGGAGAAGCCAGGATCACACAGGGCTGAAGCTCTGTGCCTGACCAGTCTGGTAAGGCAGGGCGGTGCCCGCCTCCCCCTGGAAGACAGATAGTGTCCTAAGACAGAGGACATTTCTTGGCTCAGACAGGGAGTCAGGAGCACTTTACATTAAACTGAGGAAGTTCCACGTGATCAGAGAGGAGTCACTTCCATACTTCACCACATACTCTCACCCCCACAAGTGACTGGAATTTAATATCCAGCTGGGCAGAGGCAAGGGAAAATTGCCCATTGTGTTATATCTGAATTTCATCATCCCCGGGCACTATTATTGCTAAATTTTATTATACTTACTTGTGAAAAATGAACTCCAGCATATCAACACGAGAAGAAGTAAGACTAAGAGAACTAGAAAACTCTCTATAATAATAGGTGAGATGAATTATGAGGAGGAGGAAGATATTATGCAGGAAAGAGAAAAGAGCAAAGCAAAAGAGGTATGCCAAGAGATGATGCAAAGAAGAATCTAATGTATGGTATTAAGCAGTTTGCTGTGCTGAGCTCAATGCTAGCCATCTCCTCTGTCCCTAAGACTTCTGTAAACAGCTACACCCACAATCCTGGGTGGATGGTACTTTGGGGAATGATAGAATCAGAGGAATACCCCATGAGGCTGTGGGGTGGTGATGCGCAAGCAACAATATACGGAGGAAAGAAATGGACAACTTCACAGAATCTAGAAACTGGAAACTTGGAGTGACTACAAAGATTGTGCCCAGTGCATTAATCGGTAGAGAGTTCTGAGTCCACCCTGCTTATAAATAAAATTCAAAGAGGCATAAAAAACTACTCAGCTGTAAATAAATACATCTTGAAAATCTGAATGGAATAGAAATTTGTAGGAATATATAATTTGCCTGAAGATTTCTCAGAAGAAACAAAAAATCTAACTGGTCCAGTTGCTGGAGAAAAAGAAAAGAAGTTATCAAAAAAACTGCCCCTGAAAAAGCACCAGGTCCATAGTGTTCAGTGGAACCATACAAACTTTCAAACAGTAGGTAATTTCAGTTTTACTTGAACTTGTCTGGGGGGTGGGGGTGCGGGGAGCTTTCCAGATGGCACTAGTGGTAAAGAACCTGCCTGTCAATGCAGGAGACATAGGAGATGTGGGTTCAATCCCAGAGTTGAGAAGATTCCCCTGGAAGAGGGCATGGCAACCCATTCCAGTATTCTTGCTTGGAGAATTCCATGGACAGAGGAGCCTGGCGAGCTATAGCTCACAGCTGCAAAGAGCCAGACACCACTGAAGTGATCTAGCACACACGCAGAGTTTAGAAAGAAAGAGAAACCTAAGTTATTTTTATAAAAAGTATTACATTTATATCAAAATCTAATATTTCAAATATATTAAAAACTAAAGACAAATGTCACTTAAGAATACCAATACAAAAATCCTAAATACAATATTAACCAACAGAACACAGTAGCACATTAAAAAAACAATATGTTATTTCCAAGTAAAGTTGATTCTATAAAGGTCAGAATTTGTTCAGTATTAGGCTATCTATGGAGAAGGCAATGGCACCCCACTCCAATACTCTTGCCTGGAAAATCCCATAGAAGGAGGAGCCTGGTAGGCTGCGGTCCATGGGGTCGCTAAGAGTCGGACAGGACTGAGCGACTTCACTTTCACTTTTCACTTTCATGCATTGGAGAAGGAAATGGCAACCCATTCCAGTATTCTTGCCTGGAGAATCCTAAGGACGGGGGAGCCTGGTGGGCTGCCATCTATGGGGTCAAACAGACTCGGACACGACTGAAGTGACTTAGCAGCAGCAGCAGCAGGAGGAAATCTATTGATTATTCCTATCTGTTGATTTAAAGAGAAAAGTCATGCTGATTCCTTGAATAAATGTAAAGACATGTTCATAAAAAAGACAATTCAGCAACATCGAGATGTTAGTTTCCTCCTAGGTTAACACATAAATCTCTTAATCCAACAAAAATATCAACAAATTGAGTTTTATCTCTAATTCATTCTTAACCAGACAAATTGACTCTAATATTCATATGGAAAATAAAACAGCCAGAAAATTTCTGAGGAAGGAAAGCAATGAGCAGACCCTACTCTTACTAAAACAAAAGGCACTCAGTCGTGTCTGACTCTTTGTGACCCCATGGACCATACAGTCCATTGAATTCTCCAGGCCAGAATACTGGAGTAGGTAGCTGTTCCCTTCTCCAAGGGATCCTCCCAAAACCCAATAATTAGAACATTGTGGTTTTGGCACAGAACAGCAGGTGGACTATGCTGCTTTTCCTCCATTGGCCATTACCCACACTTCATTTCCCACCTTTGCCCCGCTGCTGTTTCCTCCATGCATCTGTTGACGTTTGCCCTCTAGCTTCCTGTGGGTTCAGCCAAGTGGAGGCCCTGGCTGGAGATCAGAGGGTGAGAGGAGAAGGTCAGATGGTCCCCTCCAGATCCCTCACTGCTTTTTAGGCAGTGGCTCTGCTCCCTCCTACACAGAAATCTGGTAAGATTCTCTGCTCTCCTTTCTCCCTCAGGCCTAGGAACGCAATGGCTTTCCACCATTGCTAGTCTGGACGCTTTATCATCCCTAGCAGGTTCCTTGAACCTTGACCATACTTCTGTGAAAGTCCCTTTATTTGAACCATCAGAGTGGAATTCTATTTCCTTCCAGGAACTTGACTGATATATAGATAATGAAATGGAATAGACAATCCAGAAAGATTCAAATGTATATAGGGAGTCAGTGTATAATAAAGTTAGCACCTCAAATCAATGGAATAATGATAGACATTTTAATAAATACTGTTGAGATAAACAGAGAGCCACCTGGAAAATATTAGCATAAACCTTTATCTGACATCATGAGAAATGCTGGGCTGGATGAAGCACAAGCTGGAATCAAGATTTCCGGGAGAAATGTCAATAACCTCAGATATGCAGATGACACCACCCTTATGGCAGAAAGTGAAGAACTAAAGAGCCTCTTGATAAAAGTGAAAGAGGAGAGTGAAAAAGTTGGCTTAAAGCTCAACATTCAGAAAACTAAGATCATGGCATCTGGTCCCATGGCAAATAGATGGGAAACAGTGGAAACGGTGGCTGACTTTATTTTGGGGGGCTCCAAAATCACTGCAGATGGTGACTGCAGTTATGTAATTAAAAGACGCTTACTCCTTGGAAGGAAAGTTATGACCAACCTAGACAGCATATTAAAAAGCAGAGACATTACTTTGCCAACAAAGGTCCATCTAGTCAAAGCTATGGTTTTCCTAGTAGTCATGTATGGATGTGAGAGTTGGACTATAAAGAAAGCTGCGTGCCGAAGAATTGATGCTTTTGAACTGTGGTGTTGGAGAAGACTCTTGAGAGTCCCTTGGACCACAAGGAGATCCAACCAGTTCATCCTAAAGGAGATCAGTCCTGGGTGTTCATTGGAAGGATTGATGTTGAAGCTAAAACTCCAATACTTTGGCCACCTGATGCGAAGTGCTGACTCATGTGAAAAGACCCTGATGCTGGGAAAAGTAGAGGGCAGGAGGAGAAGGGGACAACAGAGGATGAGATGGCTGGATGGCATCACCGACTCAATGGACATGAGTTTGGGTAAACTCCGGGAGTTGGTGATGGACAGGAAGGCCTGGAGTGCTGCAGTTCATGGGCTCGCAAAAAGTCGGACACGACTGAGCGACTGAACTGAACTGAACTTACCTGACATGGTACACCAGAATAAAACTTCAAATGTAATTAAATGGAAACAAAATAAAATCACCAAATCATAACTGTAGTATAGTCATACAACAGAATATTACTCAGCTAAAGAAATGAATTTTGGGGACTTCTCTGGTGATCCAGTGGTTAAGAATCCACCTGCCAATGCAGGGGATGCAGGTTTAATCCCTGGTCTGGGAAGATCTCTCAGATTATGGAGCAACTAAGCCCATGCACCACAATTAGTGGACCTGCACTCCAGAGCTACTGCTCCGCAACAAGAGAAGCCACCACGGTGAGGAGCCTGTGCACCGCAGTGAAGAGCAGCCCTGGCTCCCCGCAACTAGAGAAAGCCCGTGAGCAGCTCCGAAGACCCAGTGCAGTAAAAAAATATATTAGTTAGGTAAATCAAATTTTTAAAAAGAAATGAGTTTTTGATACAACCAACAGAGATGACTCTCAAAAACATATGGAATGATATATAAGGTTTACAGAAAATAATTTGTGCCGTATGATATTCCACTTACAGGACATTCTAGAAGACACAAAAATGAATGCAGAATGGTAAAAAATCAGAATAGTGAGTGAGGAGAGTGAATCTGTGGGTGGAATGGGTGGAGATTGTGAAGGGGCATGAGGGGACTTTCTGGGATGATGCTAATGTTTTCTATCTTGCTAGAGGTTTAGGTTACATCCTTAATATTTTCATATTTTGTCATATAGAAATTTTACATCAAAACAAAAAAGGGTCAACAAATATCAAACTCTAGTTTGTGGTATGCATGTGGATTTACTTAAGAAAGACTGTACTTATACCTGCAAAATAATTTTAAATGCAAAAATAAGATAAATGAAGGGATGAATAGAGGGATAGATAAATAAATACATGATAAAGCAAGTACAGTAAAATGCAAATGGTAGTATCTAGGTGGTGGATATAGGAATGTTTGCTATAAAATTCTTTCAATTTTGCTCTGTTTTAAATTTTTAATTTTTTAAAATACTAGAAGAAAAAATTCTGACACTGCTATGACATGGATGAACCTTAAAAATACTATACAAAGAGAACTTAGCCAGTCACAAAAGAACAAATACCACGTGATTCTACTTATACACAGTACCTAAAGTAGTCACTTTATAAAGTGAATTCTCAAGCCTCTCCTTTCCAGCAGATTAAAACTCAGCCTTCACAAAAAGGGAAAGAGAGATGAATCTGAATGTAGAAAGTAAAATAGTGGTTGCCAGGGGATGACTGGGGTAGTAATGGTGAGATATTAAATGTTCCTCAATGGGAATGGAGTTTTAGTTTGACAAAATGAAAAAAGTTCTGTGGATGGATAGTGATAATGGCAAAACAACGATGTGAACATAATACCACTGACTAAATTACTCTTAAAAATTCTTAAAATGGTGAATTTTATGTTATGCATATTTTACCAAAATAACAAAAATAATTTTTTAAAATAAAAATAAAACTACTAGGAAAAAATGGGAGAATTCCTTGATAGACTTGGATAAGATTAGAGAAGGCCTTTATCTTTATAACTGTGACTCAGAATCCAGAGATGTTTATCACAGAATTGTTGATAATAAATAAAACTGGAAACAACTCCAAAATCCATCAATTTGAGAGTGAGAGATAAACTATACTATACACAAAAGAGCATCCATTAAAAACAATGATGTATAACTATGCTAAAAAAATGCTCATAAAATGTTACTGAGTAGAAAGCATTATATCATAAAATAGCAAGTATAAAATGATATCATTTATATAAAATGCGTGTGTATGTATACACTTAAAGAGATACTTGGAAGGATATTCAACAAAATGTTAACAGTGGTTATCTTGGGCTGTTTGTTAATGCTTTATTCTTTGCATTGTTCTACAGTGACATTTTTTCAACAAGCTTGTATTATGTTTATAAAAATAATAAAGCCATTTTCAACTCATACTAAAATACTAAAAGAAGTAGGTATCTACTACCATATATTTTCCTTGATCCCTCCTAGCTATAAAGATTCATTAATGCCATGTATGCCCAAATGACCAGCAAGGACTCTGTGTGTGTGTGTGTGTGTTCACACCAAGTTAACCCTCAGGAAAGATGGACTCCCTGACACTTGAGCTCCCAAGTCTCTCTTCATAAAGGCTACAAGTCAGACTTCATGAAAGGAGGAGGAGAGGTGAATCAGAAGGGCTAAAAGCTAAACCTCCATCAGTCTGTGCCTTATAAAAAGTTCCAGTGACAACATTACTCACAGATTCCAAAAGCGCTGTCATACAAACAGCAGAGTATGTTTAGCATGTCGTACAATCAGGTGAAGATGCTGTGCTCTGGAAAACTGTCAGATGCCTTTAGTGAAGACAATAACACTAGTGATAACAAAGCTTGTAAGAAGAGTAAATAAATGTGTTTGGGCACATAATGAACATGCAGGTATTTGTTAAGTTATTGAATAAATCAGATCTCAGAAAAACCAAAAGAAAAGTGTTTTATGAAATGTAAGAGTGGGGATAAGTGGGGATAAGGTACATATACACAATGGAATATTACTCAGCCATTAAAAAGAATTCATTTGAATCAGTTTTAATGAGATGGATGAAACTGGAGCCCATTATACAGAGTGAAGTAAGCCAGAAAGATAAAGACCAATACAGTATACTAACACATATATATGGAATTTTAAAAGATGGTAACGATAACCCTGTATGCAAAACAGAAAAAGAGACACAAATGTACAGAACAGACTTTGGGACTCTGTGGGAGAAGGCAAGGGTGGGATGCTCTGAGAGAATAGCACTGAAACATGTATACTATCAAGAGTGAAACAGATCACCAGCCCAGGTTGGATGCATGAGACAAGTGCTCAGGGCTGGTGCACTGGGAAGACCTAGAGGGATGGGATGGGGAGGGAGGTGGGAGGGGGGATCGGGATGGGGAACACATGTAAATCCATGGCTGATTCATGTCAATGTATGGCAAAAACCACTACAATATTGTAATTAGCCTCCAGCTAATAAAAATAAATGAAAAAAATAAAATTTTTTTTAAAAAGTAAAAAAATAAATAAATAAATGTAAGAGTTGGAAAAATGATATTCTAAACTAATGTATTTACTGCAACTTGAGATTTTGAGATAAGTGTAACAAAGTAACAAAATAAATATTAAATATTTTTTTCTAGTCCTTTCAAAGTTTGTATGTTCAAGTAAGCCATTTAAAAAAAATTTTTTTGAGGAACCTTCTCAAAGGGGAAAAAGAGGACTCACCTTGTACCGGGGGTCATTTCGTTTTGAGACAGCTTGAAAAGTGATGTGGGGTGTAGGCAGTGATCTGGGCTCCTAATAATCTGACACTCTCATCCTCTCCCTGCTTCCTGACCCAGGAGAGACCAAATCTCAGGACATAATATAGTGAAAGGCTGGATGCTGGAGAGGGCTGGGCATAGAACACAAGCCTCCTTTCCTCCTCCCCGGGGAGCCCACAATTAGTATGGCTGTGGAAAAAGTGACAGGGCGGAAAAAGCAGAAACTCTTACTGACTGGCTTACTGACTAGTCATTGCCAAGATCACAGAGTGAATGAAAATCCCTTCAGCTGCTTTTCCCCCAAAGTGGGCAGGGTCTGGTTCTCAGGGAAATGACCTGAAAATTCTGAAAAGCCTGGGCAGCTGGCCATGGGCAGAGCCTCCCTCTGCCCGCCCCCCAGCGCACAGAGGGCCCGGATGCTGTGTGGGATGCCCTCTCACCCCTGCAGCCTTCAGACATGACAAGACCTGATGTCCCTGCCACTGGAGTCTTGGAGATGGTCAGGGCACTGAGGGCTGATGGGCGCTGATAAGTAGAGAGGAATCTGGGCTGAGAGGACAGGACATATTGAGTATCTTTGATCTGAGATCACAGGACCCTCCAAGAACCCTTCTCCTGTCCTCCCTTCCTCCTTCTGGGATAGAGAGGCTCAGAGTGTGCTTGGGAATGACCTAGATATTTATTCAGGGGCAGGGGTGAGAATGGCCTCTGGGAAACGCCTGCCCTTAATGTGGGGTCTGGAAGGGAAAGAGACCTAGAGACATCCCCTGCCCTGCTCTACTATGAAACTCAAAATGTAACCTTGGAGGGATCTGGCCGAGTGGTTACTCTCTACAAAGAAGGAGACCATGGGCTTCCCTGGTGGCTCAAATGGTAAAGAATCTGCCTGCAATGCAGGAGACCCAGGTTCAATCCCTGGGTCAGAAAGATATGCTGGATAAGGGAATGGTTACCCACTCTAGTATTCTTGCCTGGAGAAGTCCATGGACAGAGGCACCTGGTGGGCTACAGCCCATTGGGTAGCAAAGAGTTGGATGCAACTGACATTCATTCACACTCAAGAAAGAGATCACAGCATGCATTAGAACAAAGTGACATTTTGATGCCCATTTTGACATAGCTGTTCTTGGCTGACGTGGCTGTTTCAATGTGGCCAGCTGTTTTGTTTTTTTTTTTAACATTTATTGTGAAGCAATATGCACAACTTAATCAGCTTACCTCATAATTTGTCTCCCACCCAAATCAGAGACCTAGGAGTAGGGTGTCCCTCGGGCAGGTATAGAGGACTGGATTCACCATATTCTTACTCCTTGTTCATGCAAGGGCAGAAGTTCCTTGGCATATCTTAAATATTACTGCAATCAATGAAAAATTACTCCCAATTACTTTTATGCTGATTTTAAGAGCCTTTAATATAATTAGACATGACATAATTGGAGCAGTTGGAAGAACAGGACAGGTGAAGAATGTAGGAATACAGGACTTCTTTGGTGGTCTAGTGGTTAAAAATCCACTTGCCAATGCAAGGGACAAGAGTTTGATTCCTGGTCCGGGAAGATTCCACATACTGCAGGGCAACTAGGCCTGTGTGCCGCAACTGCTGTGCCTGAAATGTAGAGCTCTCAAGCCACAACTACTGAAGTCTGCACACCTAGAGCCCATCCTCCCCAACAAGAGAAGCCATTGCAATAAGAAACCCAAGCACCAAACCAGAGAGTAGCCCCTGCTCAATGCAACTAGGGAAAAGTCCACACATAGCAATGCAGACCCAGAGCAGCCAAAAAAATATAAATAAATTAATTAAGCTATGGGGGGAAAAAAAAGAACAGAGGAATAAACTTTCTCAATAGGGTGTTAACTAGGCACTCAGAAAGCAGATGAAAAACATACAGACACACACACACAAACTACTGTCTAGATTGAACAATTTGAGTAAGTTACAGACAATATCACACCATAGATGACATGTGTGTGGGATCTTTGTCCTTAACCCCAGAAGTGGCGGTCTAAGGCCTCTAACATATGAGAGGACGGAGTTAGAGGCAAACAGTGGTAAAGGGATTATTAGCCCACCACAGTGGTATGACACTTACTTTAAACTGAAAACATTTGATCAACAGCAACAACAAGGAACACTTTCAAAACTTAAGCAGAGTGTCCAGAAAATACAGCTGCCATTGACAACCCCCTTCCCCCCAAGGGAGTTTCCAAACTGAGACAAGACTGACCCTTAGCACTAGGAAGTACAGTTTCAGCTGGCCATTAGCATGGAAAAGTTCAATAAAACCTTTCAGATTTTCTTTCCCACTGAAGCCCTAAACAGCCTCTCTTTTTGTCAAGTTGGTATATAAATCTTTACCTCTAGCTATTCAGCAGGTTACTCATTATTAAGTACTCCCTCGGGTGAATATAAATAAACCTTGTCTTTTCTCCTCTTAAGCTACTGTCAGTTAATTTGCAGGCTCCTGACTATAAATCTAAGTGGGTAGAAGAAATCTTTTCCTCCCAAAGGCGGTAACCTTATCAGGAGTCACAGAAGACGTAGATGGAAACCAAGTAGCAGGCAATAAAGTTCACCAAGACAGGGAATTCCCTGACGGTCCAGTGTTAGGAGTCAGTGCTTTCCCTTCCAGGGCCAGGGTTTGGTCCCTGATCAGGAACTGCAGCTGCTGCTAAGTCGCTTCAGTCGTGTCTGACTCTGTGTGACCCCGTAAGCAGCAGCCCACCAGGCTCCTCTGTCCCTAGGATTCTCCAGGCAAGGTTACTGGGGTGGGTTGCCATTTGCTTCTCCAATGCATGCATGCACGCTAAGTCACTTCAGTCGTGTCCAACTCTGTGCGACCCTATGGACAGCAGCCCACCAGGCTCCTCTGTCCACGGGATTCTCTAGGTAAGAATACTGGAGTGGGTTGCCATTTCCTTCTCCAACTAATATCCCACAAGTCACCAGGCATAGCCAAAAACAAACAAACAAATTCAGCAAGACAGTGTTTCAAGACCATCATCTGACAAATACTGGTTGTAGTCTGAAACCAATTCTTGCAGGATACACCTTTTCCAAATGTTAAAACAGCAGTACAAAAAAGGGGTGAGGAGATAACAACTGAAAATTGAAAAAGCCCCAACAATTTTAATACACAAATCATTAACCAAAAATTACCTTAATCAACAATGTCAAAGTCTTTCCCCACCCAAAGAAATTTCTCACAAAAGCTAGGAGCCTCAGACAACCTACTTCTGATGATTATACAATAGATGGGTAGTTGTGGAAGGTTTTTTTGTTTATCTGGTTATTGGTTTATTCTGAGATAACTTTTATTAAAAATGAATCAACCTGATCCTTACTTTCTACCAGTGAGTGGGGCCACAAAGTTCTAACAAACAAGCCTACAAAACACCATGCTTAATATAAGCCAGATCCTGCCTCAGGTTTTGATACCATATCTTCACAACAATATCATAAGAGAAGAGTTAGGAAACTAACATCATCCTCAGTTAGACAAATCTCAGAACCTCAGAGCCTTTAATGTAGATACGGGGAAACATCTAGCCTTACTGGCCTGACTCTGCACCCCAAGTCTAACTTTCCCCTTAAAATTTTTGGCTTTAAGTACCACCACAGTAATATCCGAGATGACTGTTTCTTCCTTAATCTGATAGCTCCCTCCCAGAACCAATGTACTTTCCTTGGTTTCCCTGAGCATAGCTCAGAGAATACAAAGCTTTCAAGGAATGTTACTAAATACTAGTAGACTGAAGGACTGGAAAATGGGAAATAAACCCACAGCACTTAAGTAATATAGAGAAACAGGTAAGAATTCCAGAACTCAACTGTTTAGATTTAAATTCTGTCATTTTCTAGCTGTGTGACTTGACCTCTCTGAGCCTTGATATCTTCATCTGTAAAATGATAACTAAATGACCCATCCCACCATCTCATAAAATAACAGCTGGTACACAGCACACAAGTATATATTCAGTTTAGTTTGTAAAGCAAAGGTTTTAGTTTACAGCACAGCTACTTTTCTCCCAGATTCACAAGTTCTGTGCTGTTCTACCCAATACCTGGAGAAACCCAATCTATTCCAAGCAAGAGCTACCCAGGTAAATGCAACTCATTTCATTTTTAAAGATGATAAAACCGAGCCTTATCTACAATTTCAACTATCTAAACTCACCACACTTCAAAGATTCAAGTTCTTTTTTTTAAGAGCAAAAGATAGAAATTGAATAACTTTGTGTAAGTATTCTTAGGTGATATAAAATTCAGAATGTCATCTTTAATTTGAAATTTTCTTTATGAAAGAAAGTGGAAGGAATGGAAAAAAAGCATCTCATTCAATCAAAAAGTTAAAGCTAATAGTATTCCCAGGATGTATTCATCAAATCCAGAACAGAAATTAATTCAATGCAAACTCCTAGAAGTTAGTTTTCAGGAATTATGCAATATACAAATCTACTGTCCATATCACCAAAAGTATGATGGAAAATATGTTAATATTCTTCCATAGGCATATATAGTTGTAATTTAACTGATATCACACACATATATGATCTAACATTGAATCATTTCATAAACAATCCATGTTTCATCCAATGTAACTGTGATAGACTATAAGATCATCTAAAAAAAATTTTGTATCCTACATGTTAGAAAATATTAAGCCTCCAGATGCTTCAATAATACCTTACACTTGTATAGTACTTAAGTTTACAAACCAATTTTTATCTCCATAGTTTCCTTTGAGCCTCATGGCATAGGAGATGGCACTACAACTCAATTTGCACTCATTTTAAAAGAGCAGATAGCATAGGTTTAGAAAATAAAGGTCTCCTGCTCTAGGGGGCAAAGCTTAGCAAGACCTACGTATCCTGACTCCAAATCTGGTACTCTTTCCACTAACACCACAAAAATTTCCTATAAATGGGAAAAACTAACATATTTTATAATGATAAATCCATGCAAGGGCAATGTGCATGTGTCTTCTTTTAATTTTTGTTTTAAAAAGCTGTTTGAGTGAAACAATAACAAATAAAAGCCATAAACTCACAATATTTTTTAAAAGAAAATTCTCAAGGGAATAAGGATACATATATCCTAACCTCTCATGAATCAAAGTGTGAGTCACTCCCTTGCTCCACTTTTTCTCTTTAGAGGAACTAATATTGCCCACTAAATCTAATGAGTTCTTCTTGAAAACCCAGTGGATAATAGCAATGAGCATCACAACCTTGCTTGGGATGAAAGTGAGGATTTATGTATGAGACCAAAAGACCAGCTGATGTATTTAGTAATCTTTCTAGTGTGGTTTTTTTAATTACATGTATCAACAAAGGACTTTTCCTCCCACTTACACAAAAACAGGACCTACCCTATGAAATGGACCTTTGAATATTTCAAACCCAAAACTGAAAAGTTTTACAACTCCCTTCAGTTTCAGCTGAAAAGTTTTAGAGATCTGGTTCAGGTATAGCACTCAGTACTTCTACATGCACTGTGTCTGGTTAGGTTTTCTAGCTATCTAGTGAAAAATGTATTATTATCATCTCTATGTCACAGATGATAAAACTGAGGCACAAGGAGAGTATCCTGCCCAAGATCACAACGAAAGCAGGAGATAGAGATTCAGACCCACCACCAACCCCAAATCTCATGTTCTCTCTTCACTTCTCTCCTTACCCTTAAAATATCCTTACCCAACCACACACCCAACGTCCCTTCAGCAGAGACAGGTTTCCTTTTTCACACATGGATAAGTCTTGGACAAGCAGGAATCTCCTGTCCTTTTCCCAGTTCCCCTGGGAGAAAGGTACACCTCCTTTATCCTTGTCTTTCCAAAACAACAAGGACAATGTCTCCCCGCGGTGCGGACGCCAGTGCAAAGATGGGGAAAGGGATCCTTAGGGGGTAAACTGCCTTGCCAGCTACTGTTTAAACGCCTGTGAAAGATGATCCTTCTGAAATAACTCCTTATTGAAATGAGTCAGAAATGAGTCTTAACTTGTGAAAGTTAATGGGCAATTTTTATGGGCAAGAGTTTCTGGGCAAGTTATGGGCAAGAGAACAAGAAAGCCGAAATCCTATTGAGGGACGGAGCTTTCACTTCTCCCTTTGAAGTTAAAGAGGGCCCCCTTAGGTCTCCACGGAGCGGCTCCCCGCTATCCTTACAGAAAGAAGGAAACTTACCCGCAGCGCTGGGGCTTCGAGACTGCTGGGACTGAGGCATACTCTCTTCACTGTTCAGCACCGGGGACAGCTCCGGACTCGCCAACTTCGCGCGCCCCTCCTGGCTGGGCGCTTCCCGCTGAGCCTCCCAGGCTGCGGGCCGAGTGGCCGCCTCTCCACGCCCTGGGCCAAGCCTCCGGGTCTGGTGGAGCGCGAAAGGGTCTCCGCGAGTAGCGGGGGCAGCCGGAGGCGCCTCGGGCTGGGGCGGCGGCGACGAGCCCAACTGCACCACGGCGTTGCGGGACCGGGACCGCGCCAGCGCTGAGGAGACGGAGCCCATCTCAGGGGGCCGGGCTGGGCCCAGGTGAGCGGCCAAGGCCCCCGATGGGTCCCACACCCCTTGCCTGTCAAAGGTTTACTGTCTTCTCGCGCCGGGGCACCTCCAGCCTCTGCTCCGCCTCTGACTCCGCGGGTGGCAGCCCCTCCTCGGCGCCGGGGAGAAGGAGGACGCTGCAGGGAGGGCTGCGTGCCCACCCCGGGTGGACTGAGGAGGACCCAGGCGGTTTCTGCGCCTGTCTGATGATCCAGGGTGGATGACGACACTTGGAGGGGTCCGTGTGCAGAGGTTGTCCCGAGACTTTACTGGGGATTGGAGGGGAGGAAGAGGAGTGGCATTAAAGGAGAGAGACTTTCTTCCTCTACTTTCTGTACTTTGTTCACCTGGGCCAAAGGACTGGCACCTTCTTCCCGCTCCTGCCGACACTCCTGGGCCGCCACTGTCCCTGGGGAGGATGAAAGGTTTAGCCAAGGCAGAGGAGGAGCCTACATTTGTTTTCTTCTCTTCTCTTCTTAGGGCTAATACCACTACTCTTCCAGGCTGTGCTTTCCTGCAAAGCCAGGCTTGGCTCCTGGCTGTCCCTGAGGAAGGCTTGGCAATCCCCTTCCCAGCATGACTCCTCCCCATGCCCTCATCCTGGAGTGGGGCTGAGGCCAGAGAGGGCAGCCATGGTGTAAGGGGAAGCAACTCTGCTGGTTCTCCTCAGGAAAGCAGGGAGGCAGGCACCAGGGTTTCCTTGAAGGGAACCCAGAGCAATCAGAGACCCTATTAATGGGCCTGCCCTGCTGCCCCCTCCCTTTTCTGACTGCAGTGCAAAGGCGGTGACACCTAACTTGGATCCAGAAGCAGGAAGAACAACCTGGGGTTGCTTCAAGAACTAAAATCCTGTTAATCCAGGAGACACAGGAGGCATGGATTCGATCCCTGGGTCAAGAAGATACCCTGCAGGAGGAAATAGCAACCCACTCCAGCATTCTTTTGGGAAAACCCCATGGACAGAGGAGCCTGGCAGATGACAGACCTTGGGGTTGCAAAGAGTCGGACACAGCTGAGCGTGCACACCCCTTACTTATTCTACTTAAAACCCTGTTTGTTGCTCAGAGAAATTTTAGGTCTTGCCCAAGGTCACAAATGGTTAGTTAGCAATGGAGCTGAATCTTGTGCCTGGGACTACCTTTCTAAACCTAGCCTCCTATCCTCACTGCTTCCCACCTGGAAGTTCTCAGGCATTGAATTGTGAAGCAAGAAAATTGTGAAATATACCAGGGGTCCCTAACCTCACAATCTAATGCTTGATGATCTGAGGTAGACCTCATGGAATAAAAATAGAAATAAAGTGCACAAAAAATGTAAGGCACTTGAATCATCCAGAAACTATCCCTCCTTCTGCAGTCCTTGGAAAAACCGGCTTCCAGGAAACCAGTCCCTGTTGCCAAAAAGGTTGGGGGCCGCTGAAATACACAGCATCTGTGCGAAGGGAGACTGACTTTATCAGGGATGCCTGGGAGCCCTCCTCCCTCAGTGCCCAGCACTGATAAGACTCTGGACACTGTCATCTGTGAAATGGCATACAAATAAGTATGTGAACAGTGGTATTATTATGAAGTTAGCCTCCAAATCAACAAGCTTCAAGATGGGAGGAGGTAAGGACAAGGGTTTTAGGATGCTCAACTGGCATTTAAGTCAGAGGATTAACTGAAATGGAACAGCTATGGCAGACAGGTTCTTTACTACTAGTGCCACCTGGGAAGCTTATTTACACTATTTATGGGTCCAAAACAGCAATCTGTCCTTGGCACTATTTCCTGTGAAGTGGGCAGAAGCTGAAGTCCGAGGTCCTGAGCTAACATCACATGTGGCATCCTCCACCTTTTAGACAAATACACACCATGATCCCCACACCATGCGAGGACCATGAGGAGTGTCTCTCACCTCTGCCAATATCAGGAATCCATCTTCTCAGAGCACACAAAAGGATGCAACTGTGTCTGTCAACCCATTTGGGTGTATGGCTATATTAAACTCTTGATTATTTTTAAGCACTTTTTATTCTTGCTCACTTGATGGACAAACATAAATCCTCTCTCTGGGCAAAGGACCTTTTAGAGAGGGAGCTCTCTGGGCAGATATTTCCTATTCTTGGACCTTGACTTGATTTTTTTCCTGCAAATATGACATAGGCATCATTAGCAATAATGTAACTGTGAGCATGGAAGAAGGTGAGATGTCCTGGGCTTACTTAAGAGTACATACTCCACTTTGGCTCTATCTATTGGGAAAATATATAAACATAAAGCCAGGCTGGATGAGTTACAAGCTGGAACCAAGATTGCCAGGAGAAATATCAACAACCTCAGATATGCAGATGATACCACACTAAAATGGCAGAAAGCAAAGAGGAACTAAAGAGCCTCTTGATGAGGGTGGAAGATGAGAATGAAAAAGCCAGCTTAAAACTCAACATTAAAGAAAAACTAATTAAAGTAAATAAATTAATTTTTAAAAAACTAAGATCATGGCATCTGGTCCCATCACTTCATGGAAAATACATGGGGAAAAGATGGAAACAGGGACAAATTTCCTCTTCGTGGGCTCTAAAATCACTGTGGATGATGACTACAGCTGTGAAATTAGAAGATGATTGCTTCTTGGCAGGAAAGCAAATTTGGACAGTGTGTTAAAAAGTAAAGACATCACTTTGCTGACAATGGTCTGTATAGTCAAGGCTATGGTCTTTCCAGTAGTCATGTACAGATGTGACAACTGGACCATAAAAAAGGCAGAATGCCAAAGAATTGATGCTTTCTAATTGTGGTGCTGGAGAAGACTCTTGAGAGTCCCCTGGACAATAAGCTGATCAATCCAGTCAATCCTAAAGGAGATGAACCCTGAATATTCACTGGAAGGACTGAGGCTGAAACTGAAGTTCCAATACTCTGGCCACCTGATACAAATAGCTGACTCACTGGAAAAGACCCTGAAGCTGGGAAAGACTGAAGGCCAGAAGGAGAAGAGGGTGACAGAGGATGTGACAGTTGGATGGCATCACCGATTCAATGGACATGAACTTGGGCAAAATCCGGGAGAGGATGAACAAGGAAGCCTGGCGTGCTGCACTCCATGGGGTCACAGAGAGTTAAACATGACTTGGCAATTGAACAACAGCAATACTTCTGAATGGAATGGTAAAGAGCTACCCTAAGTTCTCAGCCCCCTCCCAACCCCACCACCGCCTGCCATACTGGCTGACCCAAGCCTTTCCCCAGAACACACACACACCCTCTCCAAAAGGGAGACATAGCTCAACTAAGAGTTTGACTGTTGATGCTGCTGTTGATAATCACATTCTCCCCAGTTCTCCTCTAAGTGGGAAGTGGTAAGCCTGGAAAACTTAAAACAATCTTGTCTTTTTTCTCCTTTCATTTAAAAAAAGAAAAAAAGGACCACATATGGTGAGCTAGAGCTTGGTAAAAGAGGGAGTTGTTAGAGAATATGCCAGCTCTAGGTGATCTCATTCTCAAACCCTTGCCTTTCCTTTTTCAGGCCACTGACCTCTTCAATCAAGGTCAGGAGTACTCCCATCCAGCCAGACTTCCACCAGTGGATGCTCAGGAGAGTGTGCATTAAGGGCCTTGGAAAAATCTGACTCACCCCTCAGCATCCTTCGAGGATATCACAAATTGATTAACTTTGGATCCTGGGAGTTTCACCACTGACAGTGTTGAATATTACCTGAAACAGTAATGGTGGAGAAATCCCCCATCCTTTCATGTCCTGGAAAACAGCTTACAACCAAAAACATCACCCTTTCACAGATGACTTAACTAACACTCAAGAATGTCCCTTTGTTTACTTATGACAAGGGTAAACAGTGACCCTACAAATTCCCATTCTTTGCTTCATAAATGATTAGCTGAACTGTTTCATCTCCACTGATCAGTCAAACCAAATGCTTGTTAACCAAACTGTAGTTAAGCTTCTCTCCTTCTTCCAGGGCTCTGCACTTCGGCCCACTCTCAGCTGGGGCTGAACCAGCATACAGCCCCGCCTGAGAACTGAATTGGACACTCAAATTTGAATGTAATACAATTTTCACTTGTCACAAAATATTATTCTTGTATAAGAATATCAAAAAATATTCTTGACTTTTCCCCAACCATCAAAAAAATGTAAAAATCATTCTTAGTTCTAGGAATAAACAAAAACAGTAGCAGACTACATCTGATCAGTGAACTATCATTTGCCAACCCCTGCTCTGGAAATTCTGATGAAAAACTTTATTGCAGGGAGGAAGAAAATCTCCCTGGTGAAACTTGAGGATCTGTTTGATTGGGAAAGCAAAGTAAATTTACCATTGCTGAGATTTGTTTGGGGATAAGATATTAAATTTATTGAAATTTCAAATACCATTTTTAAAGGGCTTGAGACTTTTTTTTCCTTCAAAAGGAGCATGGGTTCCCATAGGTTACAAAACGCTCCTCACCACAATCACCAGGGTGGCCACTATCAAAAAAATACTCCAGTATCCTTGCCTGGAAAATCTCATGGACAGAGGAGCCTGGTGGGCTGCAGTCCATGAGACGCAAAGAGTCGGACACGACTGAGCGACTAACACAACAATATTGTATTTTATACTATATCTTTGTATTGGCATGGATATGAAAAAAATTGGAACTCTGTGCACTGTTGATAACAATATAAAATGGCCCAGCTGCTATGGAAAATACTGTAGTAGTTTCTCAAAAAGTTAAACATAGAATTATCATATGATGTCCAGCAATACCAATTCTGGGTATGTACCCAAAAGAATTGAAAGCAGAATCTCAAGAAGATTTCCCTGTGCCCAGCAGCATTATTCACAATAGCCAAAAGTCCAACCCAAATGTCCATCAAGAGATGAATGGATAAAGAAAATGTGCTAAACACATTCAGTGAGATATTATTCGGTCTTGAAAAAGAAGGAAATTCTGTCACATGCTATCATATGGATGAACCTTTAGGACATATGCTGAATGAAACAAGTCAGTCACAAAAGACAAATACTGTATGATTTCACTTTTATGAAGTACCTAGAGTTGTCAAGCTACCAGAAACAGAAAGTAGAATGGTAATTACCAGGAGCTGGGGGAGAAAGAGATGGGGAGTTCTTTAATGGGTATAGAGTTTCAGTTTTGCAAGAAGAAAAAGTTCTGGAGATTGGTTGTACAACAATGTGAATTTATGTAACACCACTGACTTGTACACTTATAAATGATTATGATGGTAAATTTCATGCTCTTTGTATTCAACCACAATTTTTTAATCCAATTATTTAAAAGATTCCCTAAAGCAACACAGAATGAACCTGAGCCTTCTTCTAGGTGATAAAATTATATCTGAAGATACCTATTGTGCTCCCACCAATCTTCTCTTTTCCAAGCCAACTGTTGGCTTCATCAGCTCATCCCCATATGACAGGCTGCTCTGGCCCTTTGTTCTCCTCCATTGTGCTGCTTTTAATACTCTCTAGTTGTTGTTTAAAGTTGAATTCCTTTAAAGTTGAATTCCAAGACAGAAGACCATGATCCAGGGGTGGTCTAATCAGGAAAGAATGAGTATCTTGGAACTGTTCCTCTCTATAATCCAGCAACCCCTGGCTTCCATCCATTTGCTTGGAGAACGTCATCTACCAAAATCCCAGAGCTGATCTGTGGACACTACTTTCCCCATATGTTTCTATGCTACTTAATTTCATGTTTTGCCTCAGCTGTTTTAAATTAAACTGAATCACTTCAAAGAAGCAAAGAATGAAAAAAAAAAAAATTAGATTTCTTGGTCTAAGTACAAAAAAAAAAGACCAAATTTGAAAGTCACATGAATCTCCCTTCCCAGTTTTTTCAGCTGTTCTTCTTATGATAAATTTCAACAACTAAGCGTTCTTAGATGAAGACTGAGACAAAAATATCACACACATGACAAATCAGTTTGGTTTAGTGTGCCTGCATTTGACTGGTAGTGGCTGCCTGCAGCACTGTTCTTAGCAGGAACCTGAAGCCATGTGAAGGCAGAGCAGGGAAGATGCAGGGATCTGCCCAAGACAGAAGTAGGAAAAGAGAAGCAAGTACGCCACTGATTTCCCAGCAAGGCCCCATGGGTTTTATTGTGGGTGAATTTCTGCCAAAAGTCCTGTGATTGAAATCTAAAGGCTATTAGCAAGAGTGCTTCAATTGCTCTTAACTGCCATTACCCTATAGTAGGAAATAAAGCTAGGAAAGGAAATCTAATATCTGTAATTCCCTCAGACTTTAAAGGACATCTGCACATATTGGGCTGATTATTCTGTTTTGTCCCCTCCCACCCAGTTTTGAGCAAGTGTCTGAAACAAAAACAACAAACATAATTCTATGATGTTTTTAATTATAGATAATATAAAACATATGTATGTAAAAATATTCTTTCAATTTTATATGAAATTTGTACGTGGGTTGTGTGTATCAATCTATGCTCACTAAGGTAGAAAGACATATACATTATCAGTTCAGTTGCTTAGTCATATCTGACTCTGCGACCCCATGGACTGTAGTACACCAGGTTTCCCTGTCCATCACTAATTCCTGGAGCTTGCTCAAACTCATGTCCATCGAATCGGTGATGCTATCCAACCATCTCATCCTCTGTCGTCCCCTTCTCCTCCCACCTTCAATCTTTTCCAGCACCAGGGTCTTTTCAAATGAGACACTTCTTCACATCAAGTGGCCAAAGTATTGGAGATTCAGCTTCAGCATCAGTCCTTCCAATGAACACTCAGGACTGATTTCCTTTAGGAAGGACTGGTTGGATCTCCTGGCAGTCCAAGGGACTCTCAAGAGTCTTCTCCAACACCACAGTTCAAAAGCATCAATTCTTCGGTGCTCAGCTTTCTTTATAGTCCACCTGTCACATCCACACATGAAAACTGGAAAAACCACATCCTTGACTAGACAGACCTTTGTTGGCAAAGTAATGTCTCTGCTTTTTAATATGCTGTCTAGGTTGGTCATAGCTTTTCTTCCAAGGAGCAAGCATCTTTTAATTTCATGGCTGTTGTCACCATCTATAGTGATTTTGGAGCCCCCCAAAATGTCTTTCACTGTTTCCCCATCTATTTGCCATGAAGTGATGGGGCAAGATGCCATGATCTTAGCTTTCTGAATGTTGAGTTTTAAGCCAACTTTTTCACTCTAGTCTTTCGCTTTCATCAAGAGGCTCTTTAGTTCTTCTTCACTTTCTGGCATAAGGGTGGTGTCACCTGGGTATCTGAGGTTATATTTCTCTGGGCTATCTTGATTCCAGCTTGTGCTTCATCCAACCTGGCATTTCACATGATGTACTCTGCATGTAAGTTAAATAAGCAGGGTGACAATATAGAGCCTTGAAGTACTCCTTTTTTTATTTGGAACCAGTCTGTTGTTGCATGTTCAGTTCCCACTGTTGCTTCTTGACCTGCATACAGGTTTCTCAGGAGAAAGGTCAGGTGGTCTGGTATTCCCATCTCTCAGAATTTTCCACACTTTGTTGTGATCCACACAGTTAACAGCTTTGGCGTAATCTATAAAACAGAAGTAGATGTTTTTCTGGAACTCTCTTGCTTTTTTGATGATTCAACGGAGGTTGGCAATTTGATCTCTGGTTTCTCTGCCTTTTCTAAAACCAGCTTGAACATCTGGAAGTTCATGGTTCATGTACTGCTGGAGTCTGGCTTGGAGAATTTTGAGCATTACTTTGCTAGCATGTGAGATGAGTGCAATTGTGCAGTAGTTTGAACATTCTTTGGCATTGCCTTTCTTTGGGATTGGAATGAAAACTGACCTTTTCCAGTCCTGTGGCAACTGCTGAGTTTTCCAAACTTGCTAGCATATTGAGTGCAGCACATTCATAGTATCATCTTTTAGGATTTGAAATAGCTTAGCTGGAATTCCATTACTTCCATTAGCTTTGTTCATAGTGATGCTTTGTAAGGCCCATTTGACTTCACATCCAGGATGTCTGGCTCTAGGTGACTGATCACACCATCATATACATTATACCATATACCATTTACAAGGACACATAAAATCACAGCAGAAATACATAGGAAAAGGAACAACTAATCGCAATATCTTCTGTATTGCCAGCTGTTATATTTAAACATACTTAGGGTGTTTTATGTTAAGAAGCAAACAATGGCCCCTGAGCCAAATCTGGTCTGTTGCCTGTTTTTATAGTCTTGAGCTAAGAATATTTTTCACAAAGACCCTTAGAGTTAGGAAATGGTTTTTACATTTGTCCTCCTGTCAAGACAATATTCTCAAAGCTTACCCAGCAAAATGATAAATTCATGAGATTTCTTTACTTACTCCTTTTGAAAATTTAAATTCTGCCATTTTTTTTAAAAATGAAATCTTTGGGTCACCGTTGCTTCCACTCTCACAAACCAGAAAATTGGAGGGGAAAAAAAAAAAGCCTTTATAAAAATTAGACTAAGCTAAGATGTACCAGCTTTCTAAAACCAGTCTGTTGATTTTTTGTTATTGTTGTTGATTTTTTTTAGAAACATATTCTTGAATACTGAATGACATCAGCCAATCAGAAATTGCCCTGCCCCCCTGTCCCAACCCCACTTTTCTACCTGGAGCCCTGCTTCTCCCTCCTCATTGTTCTCAGGGCTGCTCCCCTCCTCCGTCCTTCTGGGTCTCACAGATTCCACTGGGCTCACTGAGGTTTATCTATGGCATCCACGACTTTTACATCATTCTATAGGCCAGAGCAACTCGCACAGCCAAACCCAAGTCAAGAAGGCAGGGAATGGTCTTTAAATGCAGTATTCATATAAAGCAACAAACACTGGTGTTATGGGGGAAAAAGAAGGCAGGGAAGTAGGCCCAACCCGAAGGGAGGACTAAAGAACTGGGACCAAAGACAGTCTACCTCACAGCATCTGTCTCTGCCTCTGAACGCTGGTGTAAAAGCATAAGCAAGCTCATGTCACCTGTCCTGCAGCTCCAGCCTCGAGGCTCCTCAAACTCGTTAATAAAGTAGGGCATAGTAGCAAACTGAGTTTGAGAATAGACAGATTTGGGTTTGTTGTCTAGTTCTCGTCATGTGTACCACTGAAACCTTGGGCAAGTTACTTAACCTTTCTCTGACCCTCATTGGTTTCATCTATAAAAGAGAGATAACAATTGTCTTCTTTACATGTAAAACATGACATGTTTTATCAATTAGGGTATAACAGGAAGGAGGCAGCACCTCCAAACTGGACAATATAAGTGATAAACAAAGGGCCTCCTATGGCTGATTCATGTTGATGTTTGACAGAAAACAACAAAACTCTGTAAAGAAATTATCCTTCAATTAAAAAATAAATAATTTTTCTAAAAAATGGTCTCATCTACAAAGGTGTGGGCAGAGTATAGAAAAACCAAGAAGAGGGAATGGTTAGGCAGACCAGTGGTTAAGACTCTGCACTTCCACCACAGGAGGCACAGGTTCAATCCCCGGGAGGGGAACTAAGACCCTGCATGCTGTGTGATGAGGCCAAATAAAGAAAAACCAAAAAGGGAGAGCATAGTATCCCAGGATCAGCAAAGGTAGGAGAGACAGACCACTCAGAGGCCTGAGAGTCAGGCAAGGGAGCAGCTACCCAACCCCAGAGCTGTGGTCAATCTGGACTGAGTTTGAGGAGAATACCCCCACCTCCTCCTCTTCCTTCACCTTCCCTCCTACCAATGTCTCCCACTGATCAAACCCAATGGGAAGCCAGAAGACAAAAGCCTGTTGATGCAATGAAGACAGGACAGCCTCCTAAACTAGGCTTGGTCAGTTTAATAAAAATACAGGAGCCCAGATATATTTAAATTTCAAATAAACAGGAAATACCTTTCTAATATAAGTATGTCCCAAATATTACATAGGACATACTTATACTAAAAAACTGTTTACTAAACTTCAGATTCAAATTTAACTAGGCCTCCTGTATTTCATCACATCCCAGGGTACAGCACAGGATGAAGAAGAGTGATAGTACCAAGTCCAGCTGCTTTGGCCGCTGAGTGGGTTATTGCAGCCTTATCACTCACCTCGCCTGGTCCAAGGATGGGAACTTCATCATGTCCAGCTCTGGTGACTATGAGATCCTTCACTAGGGGCTGGAGGCTGACAAGGGATCACTATGAGAGCTGAGACCCGGAGAGGGCCACCTACACCTGCGTGCTGGGCTTCCATGGCTATGGCATGTGGCCAGATAGCTGGGATAGAACGGATGTCAACTTTATGAGCGACTTCCCCAACCAGCGTGGAGGCTGTGGACAACTGCTTCTGCAAAGTGCACCACTTCCAGTACCTTTGCGCATGCGCCAAGGCACCAAGCCTTGTGGTCCATAGTCATGGCAGCCACGTGACTAGCGTGCAGTTCACGCATGATGACTTGCACCTGGTCGCGCTGGGCGCACCTGGGAGGCAAGAACATCAGCAGCTTCCAGTGGGGGATGCTGAGCGCTAGGGGCCGGTGTCTGCCACACCCTCTCGAACCGCCTCGATGTCCCCAGCTTCCTCTCTGGAAGTCAGACCACTGCAGGGTGGCCCCGCCCCACCCAAATCCCTTAAGACCTGGCTGACCACATGCTTGCGTTTCCCTGGAGAGTGCAAACACACACATAGTGTGTGTGTTCCCTGTACACACATAGTACAGACCAATGGTTGGTCCAGGCAGCCCCAGCCTGGGCCCTGACTCTAGGTGCCTGCTGAGTGAGGATAAACCAAAATCAAAGTCAAAAAAATAAAAGTGGAGGTGGTTGGGTGAGGTGGGTGTGGACAGGGGCTCTAGAGTGCAAAATAAACAGTGCTCCTATGCCTTTTGTTACTGATCCTATTCTACCGGTTTCCTTTTCTTCTTGTTGGTTCTGAGTTTCTCAGGGTAGTGTTTGTTTTTATCAGTAGTAACTAGTGAAAAACACCAGGAATGGCCATGAAAAAGAAATGCCCTCCCACCTATTGATGAAAGAAACCTCCCCAAGACAGGCCTCTCTTCCAGCTGCAGAAAGGCAAGCAGGACTCTCACAAAGTTGCCCTTGTGGATGGCTTTTCTAACAAGTCTTCTAAGACACTCAGACTATGAAAATGAACTTTCACCTCTTAAAATCTGTAACTCTACTTTCACTTCTTGAAATATGATCTTTCTTAATAATGTATTGCTCGTGTAATGATATTTAAGTTGATATCTGTGTTTTTTAGAAGGTACAAATATTTGAAAATTTTCCTTAAGCCAGGAAAAGATTGATGGCACTTTCCATTTCTCCCACATGCACAAGTTAAAATCAAACCGATGCCTCTGGCTAGATTTTTCTACTTAAAGAGTTTTAATGTCTGTATTAAGATTAATAGTAATTATAGTCTCATTGTGAAAATTAAATGGGCTAATCTCTGAGAAGTAGTTAACAATTAATCATGATGAACTCACTCCAGACTAGCTATCAAAATCCCAAACTAAGATTTGTGTACCTGTCCATTAGAATAGAAACTCATAAAGTGGAACAAACAAACGTAAGAGGGAACTTACACGTGGCCAGTATGGGGCAGGCCCAGGGCCCAGCCCTGGGGGAGAGAAAAGTCAGACTGAGGAGCCTGGTCCCCAGTGCCTGTCTGGGAGGCTCCATCAAGGGCATGAAAAGCCCAGCAGGAAGGCAAAAATGGTGACCAAGAAGCTATAAGAAGCTGATATACACAAGGACAAGCCAGCAGACCACATCTGACAACAGGAAGTTGGGGATCTTCTCTTCTAAAATAATTTATACAATCATAAGTTATATTATAAACTAAAACCAATTTTTTAACATTCTTCAGTGTTTTTGCATCTGTTAGCTTGTATTATTATTTTACCTTCTTTGGAACATTTTAAGGAATTTTAAACAAAGTCATCTAATGATTCTTCAGTCAATGTGCTTTATAACGATAATAATCATAGAGAGTCCCCCTTAAGCACTTCCTATGAGCTGGGGGATTTGGTAAATGCAGCACTTAGCTGATTGTTCAGGGCAGGGCTTCTGATAATGTCCTAGATTTGAAGCCCAGCTCCACAATTAACAGCTGGGTGATGTTGGGAGATGATCTCACATCTCCATTTTTTTAGGTTCTTCTTCTGTGAAATGGGTGAAGATAGTAAGAAATTTGCCATTGAACTCTCTCTATAAAATGCTGGCCATAGTAAAATATCAACACCTGTTAGCATGTCACTTTATCGTCGTCATCATTGTAACACAGCAAGGGTCAAGCTTGGATTAATCCCATTTTATGGACAAGGAAACGGTTTAGGGGGATTAAGCTACCTGTCCAAGTTTATGAAGGTTCAAATCTAGGTCTCTCTGACTCAGACCCACGCATGTTCTTAACCACTGTGCTATGTCAGACTCCCACCATTTATCAAATCTGCAGCATTTTGAAAATGACAGAGGTGGTTTAGATCTGTGTGCGTTTGCTTTGTCTATTTTTTAACATTTGAAGAACTCTTTTGCCAGTTTGTCTAACAGGCTATTTATTCAGAATAGAAGTAGGGTCACAGCAGACGATGAAGCCATGGCCTGACGACCAAAGGACAAGTCACCAGCTCCATTGTTTGAGGAGGGGGCTGGGTCCCGACCCCCAGGGGGAGACCCAGGGGCAGCTTAACCATATCATGAGGTCAAAGCAGGAGAAACAGCAATGCCCACCTGAGACCAGGGCATTTCCACTTCCTCTGGTCCCCGCAGTAACAATTAAATATAGGTGTAATTACCCAGCAACATGGAAACTGTGAGATAGAAATGTTAAATGACTTACCCTTTAAGTAAACGCGGTAGCAGGACTTGTACTAGAGCTTAAGACGTGGGGCATGGAGGAAAAGAAAGAAGGGGCAGAGAGCACAACAGAGAAGACCTCAGAGGGGACTGGGATGGTTGCAGGTGGAGCACTGTGTCTACACTAGTGAGCTGTGGGGAGCTCCAGGAGTTTTGTCTAGGCTGAAGGGATCCCAGCCAAGCAGAACACACCCAAGTCCAACTGAGTTTGAGCTGCCTCTGGGCTCTCCCTCCAAGCGAGGGGCTGCTGCTCCAGTCAGCAAATGCCATTCTCCACAGGAGGCAGGAGCGTAGATGGAGGTGAAGGATGGAGAGAGAGCTCTGTGGGGACCAGACCCCAGCATGCTACCTGGCAACCAGAGCAAAGCCTAAACAACCCCAGATCACTATCTCAATTCTGCAGCTGCCTCAGGCTGCGACTTGGAAACTCCGACTCTGCACTCCAGGCGAGGACAGTGAAGCATCTGACTTCATCTAGCCTGTAAACAAAGTGGGGAAAAAACTTGGGTTCTGTGTCAGCTGCATGTATCAGGAAAACTGACTAACAACAGGGCTTGCTTAACCACAACCGTGTGGAACCAGGAGACTGGACACAAAAGCTTATCAGCGGGGGAGCTTTGCTTTCCAGACCCACGCCCAGCTCTCAGGCGAGTGGGCATCTGTCCTCCGGCCCTGTGTTTCCATGTGGCCCGAGTGAGTGAGCTTAGTGGGAGAGCGCTACACTGTCAGGACCCAACTAACCCTTCCAGTCCCTGCCTTGTCCATCCTCGGCCGGCCGCCTCAAGGCTTGATTGACTTCCCGGGAGTGGCCAGCATTGTGCTAGGTCCTGGCTACTGTGGACAAAGCAAGTTTCCTCCCCTCCTGAGGAAAAAAAAAAAAAAAAATCCCTTTCCAGCCGGTGCTTTCTTTTATTTGCAGCTCTGGGTTCCTGCTTCCTCCTGTAGCAAAGTTTCATCCAAGAACAGACTGTGTCAGTGGCTGCAACTGCCTCATCTCCCGTCACCTTTTAAGATTTTTTTTTAAATTTACAAATAATGGGGAAAAGTAAAACAAAAGAAAACCACACATGTATTTATTTATCTCACCTAAGAAAATTTCTGGAGATAGGTAGTTCCAAGGTTGTTCTGCTTTTCTGCGCTTGTGTTGGCCGTCTTCTCAGGGTCACAAGATGGCTGCCAAAGCTCCAAGCATTGCATCCTCACATAATAACGGTCCAAGCAGGAAGAAGGGGCTAGTGGGAAAGGGCTTTCTCTTAGTGCAGACCTCTCTTTTATTAGAGAAAAAACTTGTCCCTAGAAATCGCATAGCAAATGTCCCCTCCTATATCCCACTGGCCAGAACCAGGTCATATGCCCAGTTCCTTAAACCACTAGTGTAGAGAAGTGAGATCCCATGATTAGCTTAAGTCAATCCTGATTCCTCACCTGGGGCTGGGAAATTGTGTCCCAAACAACACTGGGCTTTTCTGTATGGCACAGGGAGCTCAGCTCGGCGCTCCGTGATGGCTAGTGGGGCGGGAGGGAGGGACGACAGGGAGGAGCATGTACACATTTCATTTGTTGTACAGCAGAAACTAACGCAACATTATAAAGCAACTATACCCCAACTGGCAAAAAGAAAAGAAAAAAAACAGGTTTCTTTTAACAAGATTAGGCAAGCAGCAGTGGCTCTATCTCCTACTCCCAATCTACCCGTTACCCTTCCCAAGAATTCGGTCCTTGATTAACCAAACCCAAGTTCTTCTTAATGAGTAGGGAGGCACTTTGTGTGAAAACCTGTGTCTGCTAATTATACCACAGAAGTTCTTCCCACGAACATTACTCATAGCACCCAGGCTCTGCTCTCCTCACATCCAAAGACTTGGCAATTGTGATACATCCTGCTGCTGCTGCTGCTGCTGCTAAGTCGCTTCAGTCGTGTCCGACTCTGTGCGACCCCATAGACAGCAGCCCACCAGGCTCCCCCGTCCCTGGGATTCTCCAGGCAAGAAGACTGGAGTGGGTTGCCATTTCCTTCTCCAATGCATGAAAGTGAAAAGTGAAAGTGAAGTCGCTCAGTTGTGTCCGACTCTTCGAGACCCCGTGGACTGCAGCCTACCAGGCTCCTCCGTCCATGGGAATTTCCAGGCAAGAGTATTGGAGTGGGTTGCCATTGCCTTCTCCGTTGATACATCCTAAAACAGACCAATTCCTCAGCAAATGGACTGGTCATAGATCTTTCACTAAACAGTCCTCAGAAGCAGACACACAGGAGTGGAGAACCTCAGTACACAGCCCTTCACACCAACAATTCTCCCTGGAAAAACCCCTCCAGACCTACTTCTGGTGTCTCACCACCTCCCATCTTTGCCCTTCCTTCACACATCCTCTGTAGAAATTACCCTAAGCAATCTCTTACCTCCAGCCTACTTTATCCACTCAGTCAAAGGCTCAATAGCCATTCTTGGGTTTGTAACCAAATAGTATTCCTCAAGCAAAGCATTTAAAATTATTCAGTATTATAGATGTTGATAAGTAGGATGAAAGGAGAGCAAGGGATAATGGGTGGAGAGTAAGCTGAGTAATTTCTGATTGGTAATATGGTAAGGAGAGTGTTGATTATTATATCTTCAGGCAACTGTTTGTTTTTTAGGTCACCTAAGAGTAGCTATCTTCTGTGATTAAAATTCCTGTCTTTGTAAGATAAAAAATATATACACCCCAAATAGCAAGTCAAAGTCAGTTCAAGTTGTCATACCTTATTTTTATTAACCCTAATTTCATGTTCAAACTTTTTCTATACAAGTGTGTGTGTGTGTTAAATATAAAGATTAGCCAAATGGACCCAGTTCCCCAAATCTCTCAAGACCTTGCTATGATGAAACCAATGTCACAGGCGTCTGTCTCACACAGACAGCCAATTACTGGAATCCCTGAAGAATCTCAGTGGTACCTGAGGGTTTGCCATGCTTCCTTTCCATCTGGTGAGATTCAGGCAGAACATGCAGGGGATAAAGTAAATGAGGTGTTCAAAGATCCATTGACTCTAGTCAGCTGAGAGCTGAGGCTGACAGCTCATGGAGGGGTGCACTTGCTACCTTACTGAAGATAGAAACCAAAGTTGAACCAAATCGCTGGGGCCATTCACTGAGTTTTCTTCTTCTTTGTTTTGGCTGCACCACATGACATGTGGGATCTTCCCCATAGGGATCCAGCCCCTGCCCCCTAATTTGGCAGCTTAGAGTCTTAACCACTGGACTGTCCTTTTTTAATTAAAAAAAAAAAAAAAAACTTTTTATTTCTAAGATGCCTTCCACTTTGTCCATATGGCAATTCAGAAAAAAAAAAAAAGTCAGAAGTCAATCTGGCTGAAATTAGAATCACTGATCTTTGTTTGGAGAGTGATTTGGTGAGTATGCATCTCAGCATGCTCCTTCACCTGAGATGTAGGATAAGGTCTATAAGATGGAGAAAGTTCCAATTTCATATTTAGAAAGTATAATAGGAACTGCAAAGAATTGATTTAATTCACTTCATTATCTGTCTAGTTCTATATCTTCAAGTGTTTTAAGGCAATAACTTTTTAATGCAGTGGTTTAGAACTTGAGAGTGTTTGTGGAAGTTCCATTTACTGGTAATTTTCCTTCTGCTCTTATTTTTGACTGTCAATTTCTAGAATTTATGTTGCCCTTAAAAATTTCACGGCAGTGCCTTTTGGAGGTGTAGTGTGGGTTTAAGGTATTTCATGAACAGTTCCATTTAAAACATTGTAAGAGAGTCGTGTTGGTTTTCTGTGTTTTCTGTTGGAGTACAGTTGCTTTACAATACTATGTCAGTTTCTGCCGTACAGCCAGGGAATCAGCTATAGGTAAACACAATTGGATTTCCTTCCCATTTATGTCACCACAGAGCACCAAGTAGTTCCCCGTGCCATATAGTAGGTCCTCATTAGTTATCTATTTTATACATAGTCTTGTACATATGTCAATCCCAACCTCCCAGTTCATCCCATCCCCCACCCCCTGAGAATTTCTCAAACAGTGAATCTGGTTGCCCTCTAGGCAAGCTGCTCTCATCCAACAATTGTGTAACTGTGAGTGGTGATGGGGCTTCCCTTGCAATGCAATGGACATTTCCACTGTTGACCATTCTGAGTAGAGGAGCCCTCAAAGGAGACAGAAGAAGAATATTCAGAGAAGGAGTAGGATCAGGAGAGACCAGGACAGGCAACCAGAAGAAGGCAGATGTTGGTCAACAGTGCAACCACCGGGGAGAGGTCCAGCAAGAATATGATTCAGTACACCCATATGTTCTAGAAACTGCCCTTTGTGGCGTGTGTCAGTGGAAAGATGGAAGCAGAAATCATATTATCTGGCTATAAAATGAAATGGGGATATAGAATTTTAAAGATTGGTTGTGGTTTTATCTTTTGAAGGAATAAAGTTCTATTATGGAAATAGAAAGGGGAGAAGCGTGAGAAGACATTGTGTAGTATAGGCTGTCATCTCCCGGAGAAAATCAGCTCTGTTGTCATGTAGGAAGAGCCCTGGATTTGGAGGGCTCTAAAAACTTAGATTCAAATCTTGGTTACCAGATTGGGGGCTTGTTTTCCAATCTCTTTAGACCTTAGTAAAATGGGGATAGTAATACCTCAAAATAACACTCAATGACATAATCTTTATTTAAAAAAAAAAATAGTACAAAGCCTACCATATACTATCTGCCTAATGTGTGTTATCTTCAGCCTCAGAGAGAGAGCAGCTACTACCCTAGGTAATCAGGTCAATGATCTTGACAAATTCCCATTGCATTCCTTGGGGTTTCTATTTCATTTTGTTTTTATTAATGTATGCTGGCTGAGTGGGGTTTTAGAAGCAAAAAGTAAGAGCACACCGTCCAAATGCTTCAAACTCTTTGTTAGTAAGAATCTGTTTCAGGATCCGCGTCTAAAGAAGGACCTGGGAGATGATCCTGCTCTGCTTTGTTTTGATTTACCTTACTGAACAGCAAGGCCCAAAAAGGAGATCGCAGAGCAGACTCTAGACACCAGGACCCCTGAAATTGGTCCACTGCCCTTTCCACCTCATAAAATAGACCCTGTGTGAACAGCTTCCTTGTATCGCCAAGGAAACAAAGCAGCAAAGAACCAAAGTAGTTTGCAGTAGAATTGATGCAAATCCCGTGCCTCCGGTGCCTCCTAAACTAACCTGCCTCCTACCACCCTCCCCCCAACCCCCCAACTTCCACCTAGCACCCAAAGGAAGAATTAACTACTTGGAATAGACCACTTTAGGTTTCTTTTCTGTACTAAAGAGGGGAAAACGACTGCACTTTCTCTCCTCTAGACAGCATCCTAATTTGTCTCCACTTAGCCATAGAGCTCAGGACAAGAACCTTTGAAATTAATGATGCTTTTCTGAGAGTAATTGCTTCTGCTGTAATCACATGCTAGTTCTTGCTGCCCACGGGGCTCAGCATTAAGACTGCCTAAAGGAATCAGCAAATTGCCCGAAATGCACTGCTCTCAAGCTTCCAGATTGCTTAATACATGAGGATGAGTCACCCTAAGCCAGGCAGTCACCTCACTCACATCCCTTATAATGTGGGCTTGCAGGTCAATATGCTCCCTGGGGCGGGGACATATGTATACCTATGGCTGATTCATGTTGATGTTTGGCAGAAACCAACAAAATTCTGTAAAGCCATTATCCTTCACTTAAAAAATAATTAAATTTTTAAAAATATGCTCCCTGGGAGGCAAATTAAAATATGGGGCTGAGAAAACTAGGGACTTGGATTTTAAAAAAACAAAACAAAACTGTCCTGTATTTCTTTTACTGGTAGTAGAATTCACAAAACTTATAATTAGCCATTTTAAAGTATACAGTTCAGTAGCGTTTTATTTACAAAATTGTGCAAACACCAATTCTCTCTAGTTTCAAAACATTTCATCACCCCATAAAAAAAACACCCTGTACCCATAAAGCAGTCACTCCCCATTCTCCCCTACCTCCATCTCTGGTAACCCATAATCTGCTTTCTGTCTCTATAGGTTTTCCCAAATCTATGGATCTGTCTATTCTGGATACATCATATAAAAGAAATCATGCCTTACATGCCTGGTATCGTTTCATGTTTTGAAAACATGTAATGTTTTCAAGGTACATCCATGCTATAGCAGGTATCAGCACTTCATTCCTTTTCGTGACTGAATAATATTCCATTGTACAGATAATTTTCTGTTCATCTATTGCTGGACATGTGGGTTGTTTCTACCTTTTGGTTATCATGGCTAATGTTGCTCTGAACATTTTTGTTTAATCTCTGTGGATCCCAACAGTTTTTGATACACCTCTTAGCCCCTTCAGCTCATTGAGATCACTTGACTAGAACAACTTTACCAGAAACCCCCAGTAAGAAGAAATAAAATATTCTTAAGAAGAAAGGGATGTTCTTTTTGTCATTTTATTTTCGCTTGCTACATGATTTTACTGCAAATGCCTAGCATGGTATTAGAAGAACTTCATATTCCAAACAGACTCAATAGTGTCACTATTTCTGGATATTGTTGGCATGTAATATCATATGAACACCTGTAAATTGATTAACATAATGTAACTTTGGTTTCAATTATTTTTTCATGTTCATATTTTCCTAACTCCCTTGTTTAACTAGATAAAGGTAGAGTCTCTGTGCATTCAACAGAGTCAGATGTGACCAGAAAATGTGATTAGTCTCACAGATTCTGGATCAGCGAGGAGCAAGAGATAGGGAAACAATGAGACCTGCTGTTCACAGACAATCTTTATCAACAGGGTTGGATTAAAACCCTCCAATCTCCTTAAAAATTTGGCCCCTGAATATGGCCAAATCCAGCCTAATTAATTCACAAATGTGTATAAAATACCTTAAAATACAAAAGTAATGTTAAGTAATGAAGGAGCAATAAATTTAAGCCAGGGAAAGACAATACAGATTGTTAAGTCATATATTCTGTCTGAGAATCATTTTTTTCCCAAGTTCATAATTTATAGTACAAATTGAGTATCACATGATGAGTTAACATTAGCTTCTCTAGGCATTGGAACTTAAATGAGGTACAATTTAAACCTGTTTATGTTGCTTTCATAGCTGGAGGTTTTTTAAACCTCAACTTGAAGGAAGATAAGACCATCAAAGCAACGAAATATTTTTTTAATATCCGTGAAATGGAACTGGGCATCAGTTTTTGGACCTGCCATGATTTCAACCTTGCAAAAGGTAGAAATTCCACAGGCTGTATCTTTCAACATAGGCAGCTCTCCCTCTCAAGGATCATTATTTTAAAACTAGTTCAGTGTATTCTTAAACTCTAAATATCTCAAAGCAAAATGTTTACCTCTAAATGAACTGGTTTTAGCCACACCAGCATGTCTGTATCTGAATGTCAAGATGTCTTCATAAACAGGTCAAAAACTACATTTCCATTTGTGCAAGGAAAGAAATCCAAATGCAGAACTCATATAATTCTCAAAAATAGTAACTATTACCCAGTTTTAATACATGATCCTTTTATCATGCTAAGTTAATTCTTTCTAGATATAAGTTGTACTGTAAAGCTTATCAGACTAAAATAAAGTCATTTGAAAACTTTTTTAAGGTACTGTATAGTATACCAGTTCTGCACACACACACACGCACACACACACACACACACACACAAACTTAAAGAAATTTGGTAGCTTCACTTTTAAACTCTTATTATACGAGTCTAAAACTCTTCCCCGATGGCCGGAGCAGTAAAGAATTCACCTGCAATGCAGGAGACACAGGAGATGCAGGTTCTACCCCTGGGTTGGGAAGATCCCCTGGAGAAGGAAATGGCAACCCACTCCGGTATTCTTGCCTGGAAAATCCCATGGACAGAGGATCCTGGTGGGCTACAGTCCATGGGGTTGCAAAAGAGTCAGACATGACTTAGCGACTAAACCAAAACTCTAAATGTGATTCAAATCTGTTTGATCCATATTTTTGATTTTCAACTCACAGAATTGAGATCAGGATGTATTTTCTTCCTTTTTAAAGATTTGGAGGAATGAAGGTTCCTAGGCTTTCTCCACTTAAGCAAATCCCCTCCTCTCTCTCTGACCTGAATTATTATTTAAGTTGAATGTACACTCAATCTGTATAAAATGTTCAATCCTCTCTTCAGCTGTGTAGGCAGTATGGGGTCTCACTTAGGAAAATGTGGTAAACTGCCAGTTTATGAATAACAAAATCCTCAGTGAGTTTTTCCCCACCATTGTTTTTACTTTGGGTTATTCTTGAACAATATCCTAATGAAACAATTAAGGTTCATTTATTAGTACTTTCTTCTTGACATTCTCCAATTATATTTTTTCAGATAAAATCTGATAGCTAAAACAATCATTTTCCTGAGAGACTTGATACTTCAGAATACCAAGAGCGATGCATATTTAACATGAAAGAACTAATCAGACACAGAAAGAAAGCAGAGGAGTAGTGTTTGTGCATTTGGAGATATTCATAACAAAGTCGTCTATTTCTTATATGAAACGGCAAAATAAAGTAACAGACTGCATATATTCTAATGGATTCTGATAGTCTTTATTTTAGGGGAAATTCACAAAATAAAATTAAAGAGGGAAAAATGAAGGGTAGAAGCTAAAAAATATAATGTAAAAGAATAATATGGAAGGACATATTAAAATGCATCTCAAAGAGCTAGGCAATTCTGTACATCTTCCAGTTTCAATTTGCAGCTCACTAAGACAGTCAGAATTTGCTCACCAATTTGATGATAAGTTTAAAGCAAGTAGCTCTATTGCTGTACATAACTTTGGAATTTTAAGATTTAGAACTTCAAGTAAGTGTGAGTAGTTATCATGTGCTTTAAGAAGTGGTGGTTTAAAAGTTATGATGTTTTCACAGTAGAGTTAAAGGCAATTCAGAAAACTGCATTTACTTATAATCACGTCACCACTGATTATTCTAATTCATGTGAGAAAAGAAATGAGTCATTGGCCATTTTTAGCTAAATAAAGTTTGGTTCAAATTAAGCAAAACAGTTAAACTGGTTTATTTGACCCTGAAAGTCAACATTCCAGGTATTTCATGATGCCCTAATGTTCATTCGAAATAAAGTCCTAATTATTCAAATGTTCATAATATTATTATTACATGTAAACTAGTATATGTACATGCCTCTTGAGAAAGTTGTATGCAGGTCAGGAAGCAACAGTTAGAACTGAACATGGAACAATAGACTGGCTCCAAATAGGGAAAGGAGTACATCAAGGCTGTATATTGTCACCCTGCTTATTTAACTTATATGCAGAGTACATCATGAGAAATGCTGGGCTGGAGAAAGCACAAGCTGGAATCAAGACTGCCGGGAGAAATGTCAATAACCTCAGATATGCAGACGATACCCCCTAACAGCAGAAAGCAAAGAGGAATTAAAGAGCCTCTTGAGCTGGAGAAGTAAATGGCAAACCTCTCCAGTACTCTTGCCTGGAGAATCCCCTGGACAGAGGAGTCTCATGGGCTACAGTCCATGGGGTCTCAGAGTTGGACACGATGGAGCAACTGACACACACACAAAATTGAGATACTTGACGGTGCAAGGGCACACTTTATCTACTCTCCAATCTCCTGAAGGAAGCAGGATGGGGCAGGCAGCACCTGGGAGACAGGGTGACTCCCCCCACCCCCATCCCTTCTGGAAGTCTTGGGGCCTCAGTGCCTGCAACAGCTGTCCTTGGGCAAATAAAAGACCAAATTGTTTACTGGCAGTAAATAAGTAAATAAAGAGCCTCTTGATGAAGGTGAAAGAGGAGAGTGAAGAAGTTGGCTTAAAACTCAACATTCAAAAAACTAAGATCATGGCATCTGGTCCCATCACGTCATGGCAAATAGATGGGGAAACAGTGGAAACAGTGGATGACTTTATTTTTCTGGGCTCCAAAATCACTGCAGATGGTGATTGCAGCCATGAAATTAAAAGACGCTTGCTCCTTGGAAGAAAAGCTATGACCAACGTAGACAGCATATTAAAAAGCAGAGACATTACTTTGCCAACAAAGGTCCGTCTAGTCAAGGCTATGGTTTTTCCAGTAGTCATGTATAGATGTGAGAGTTGGACCATAAAGAAAGCTGAGCACCGAAGAATTGATGCTTTTGAACTGTGGTGCTGGAGAAGACTCTTGATAGTCCCTTGGACCACAAGGAGATCCAACCAGTCCATCCTAAAGGAAATCAGTCCTGAATATTCATTGGAAGGACTGATGCTGAAGCTGAAGCTCCAATACTTTGGCCACCTGATGTGAAGAACTGACTCATTGGAAAAGACCCTGATGCTGGGAAAGATTGAAGGCAGGAGGAGAAGGGGACGACAGAGGATGAGATGGTTGGGTGGCATCACCGACTCAATGGACATGAGTTTGAGTAAACTCTGGGAGTTGGTGATGGACAGGGAGACCTGGTGTGCTGCAGTCCATGGGGTCACAAAGAGTCAGACATGACTGAATGACTGAACTGAACTGAAACTAGTATATAATGTGTTTTAATAGAAAGTTATCTTCAATAATCTCAGAAATATATGTAAAGTCTGAGTTATCACAAGGGGATTATGTTACATAAGGAAATTATATAATTATGTACAATTATATTATATGACGGTGGTCTCAAAGTACCATAAGAACAAAGGTAAAGGTTACTTGTCACAACAAGGCAAAATAATGCAGACATTTCTCATTCAAGACAATTCAATTAAAAACAAAACAAATATTCCTCTATCCCTATCCATCGTCTCCTAAAACCATAAAGAAGTGTTCCAAGGTTTATTTTTTTCTTTTTTGGCCATGCCACGTGCTTTGCGGGATCTTAGTTCCCCAGCCAGGGATTGAGTCACAGCAGTGAAAGTGCCGAGCCTTAAGCACTAGACTACCAGGGAATTCCCTGTTCCAAGGTTTAAAACAGAGATCTGATGCTTTAACATTCATCCTTTTTTTTTAAACTGAATTCCAAATCCAAAAAAAAATTTTTAATTCAAAGTATAACTAATAGTAACAACAACAACAAAAAAAAAACTACAACAGAAAAAGAAAATGATCTGCCAGTATATCAGTAAAGACCATAAAACCACTACTATGGGAACTTTTTGAGATGCCTTGAGCCCCTGTAATTTCCCCATATGTGTTACTTTGGCTGCTGATTAGCAGGAAAACTTTTACAACAAAAAAGACCTGTGGGGGGTTATTCTGTGTCCAGTCAAGACCCTCATCAGAAAACACCTCTTCTTGGAACTTCCCTGGTGGTGCAGTGGCTAAGACTCCAGGCTTCCAGAGGCTGTCGGTTTGATCCTGATCAGGGAACTAGATCCCACATGCCACAGCTAAGAGTTCACGTTTCAGCTAAAGGTCCTGCTTGCTGCAACGAAGACCTGGTGTGGCCAAATAAATTAAATTTAAGTATTAAAAAAAAAAGTGGCTTAGATTGTTTAAAAAAGAAGGAAAGTGTCTCTTCTTCCACAGAGAGTACAGCAGTAAAGCAGAGAAAGATTATTGAGGCTGAGAACAGGCACCAGACAAAGCGTCAGATGGAGAGAGCGCTTCTCAGAGAAGAAGAGGAGCCACTCCCAGAAAAGCAAAATCAGAATGACCTCAGCATTTTGTAAAACATATCAGAGAAAACAGCCCACAGTAGAAGTCCACTGATGAAAATCGTAGGAAATGTGAACTTCTTGCAAACAACTGCAAAAGTAGAGTCAGAGGCCTTGATATAAAGATAACATCTACTGGGATTAATCCCAATAGAATGAGAAAAACATGGGACAAATGGAAGACTGGTGACAGATTCAGGATTCAAAAAACTTGACCTGAGCAAGATTATTCCTGTGGTTCATTGGACCAGCGTTCTGAATTGATTAGCATCCTGCCAGCGGCAAAACAACAATAAACTAGTCAGGCCTCCCTTCTCTTGCTCCCGAATACTCCACACTGTCCCTCAGCTTTCAGATTTGACATATATATATGTGTGTATATATATACATATACATATACAAATACATATATGTGAGTGTGTGTTTTGACTGGGAGTGTTCTCAAGGACCAGTTGAAGTCCTTGATGCGGGGGCACCCCAGCCTGCTTACTGCCATGCACAGCCCCTCCCTCCCACAAACACATCGCCCATCTGCGGCCTCTGCAGCCTCAGACGACCAGGAAGATGGGGCAGGTATTAATGATGGGAGGGTGCTCAAGTCTGGCACCTCTGCCCCTCATGAGGACCCGGGGAGATCTGGGTATCTATCAACCTCAAGCTTCCAGAAGGAACCTGAATCTTTCCTTATTCTGGGAAGGATAAGGCTCAACACCTACTGAGCACCTACTACAGGCCAAGTTCTATACATGTATTGTCTCATGGTGATGCTCCAAACAGCTCTACGCTTTTCATGGTATCTCCCAATGTTATGTATTGAATACATATACATATACACATATATATGAAAACAGACCTGGAAAGTAACTTGCTCCATCTCAAATGAATAGGAATTGACACAGCCAAGACTCAAACCAAGCATTTGTTGTTATTGTTGTTGTTTAGTTGCTAAATTGTGACCAACTCTCTGTGTGACCCCATGGTCTGCAGCCCACCAGGTTCCTCTGTCCATGGGATTTCCCAGGCCAGAATATAGGAGTGGGTTGCCATATTCTCTAGGGGATCTTCCCAACCCAGGGACCAAATCCTCATCTCCTACATTGGCAGACAAGTTCTGCCACCAGGGAAGCCCCTTCAAACCAAGCGTGGTTAATTCCAAAACCTCACACCCTTTCCTCCTAACACATGATGAGAGGCCAGTGCCTCTTCACCTCAGCACATTTCCCTTAGGTCAAGACTCAAGTTCACATTCTTGGGAACTTCAGAAAGCCCCAGTCTTCCCAGAGACAAGGGTGAATAAACCAGATCATTTGCCAGGATATCTTCTTCTAATACAAACATAGTACCCAAACTGTGCCTATAGGTAAACCACTCCTTCACACATATCCACTTAACACAAAGCCTTCTGCTTGCTGGGCCAGCTATTTTGCTGCTTTGGGTTTATATGAGGAGGGATTGACGTAGGATAAGCCAGAGCAGAAGCCTACTCCTGTTACGTCCCTCCAGGGGAACACTTTCCAGGGCTTGGAATCAAAGGTATTCAGTACCCATTAAGAGGAGTGACTTTGCCTACAGGAGGAGCAAGCTTTAGAGTCCAGGTGACGTATGTGGCAGTGTTTTCCAGCCTGGGGAGTGTGTTGCAATAAATGAGTGGATAATTTTAGCAAGCACACCTGCAGATGATTTCCCCAAAGAGTCTCTGGAGAAGACGCCTCCTTCCCTCTCTGGGAAACATGAGCTGGAATTCTTCTTTCATCTCCTGAAAAACTGGATCCCACATAAAACACTTTGGTCCACTCAAGAAGCCCTTAGCAACAATCGCCTTGTTCTCATGTTTCACCCCTGGGCAATAATCCCATTGATTCTTAGGCATTTAATGAGTGTCTCCATTGCTCCTAGCCCTGAGAAAAACATCAAGGAAATGGGCAAGGTCTAGTTGCCTTCAAAGAACCTCCGGGGATGGAGTTGCATTTTTGTGACTATTAAGTGAGACAACAAAGAGGGAGATGCTAGCATTGTTTCTGAAACATGGAGGCACATGGTCAATGCTGTCGATTTTTGTTTTCCTGTCATAGTCTTCAAATACCTTTATGAGAATTGAGTTGATTTCTCAGAGCTTCCTTGAATCCAATTTGGAACGAGAGAGAATAAAAGCACATAAATAAGTACAGGAATCTTCTGAGAAGAAAGAGCAGGCAGGGACTTCCCTGTGGTCCAGGGGTTAAGATTCCACGCTTCCACCACGGGAGCGAGGGTTAGATCCCTGGTCAGGAAACGAAGATCCCACATGCCACACTGTCAACATGTTAAAATATATATATAGAAAAGAAAGAAAGAACGGGGCAGGCAGTATCAGTCTCATTTTTACTTGAGGAAATCACAACCAGCGAGGCCATGGAGCGGCACAATGGGGAAGGGCACAGTTGAGGAGCCCAGGTTGCAATTCTAACCCTGTCATATCAAAGCCCAGGCTTGGGGCATGAACTCTCTGCCTCAGTTTGCCCATGTGTAAAAGCAGGTGTGATGGTTAGTTGCGAGTGTCAACTTGACCAGACTGTAGTGCCTGGCTATTTTGTTAATATTTGTTTTTATTTATTTATTTGGCTGCACCAGATCTCAGTTGCAGCATGCAGGATCTTTAGTTGCAGAATGCAAACTCTTTTTTTTTTTTTAGTCCTACCACTTTATTGCTACCAGCCCTTCTCCCTCCACCCTCGTGCGCACATGCTCAGTCATGTGACCCCATGGACTGCAGCCCGCCAGGCTCCTCTGTCCATGGACTTTTCCAGGCAAGAATACTGGAGTGGGTTGCCATTTCCTTCTCCACAGCATGCAAACCCTTAACTTGCACAAGTGGGAATCCAGCTCCATGGCCAGGGTTAGAACCCAGGCCCCCTATGTTGGAAGTAAGGCAGAGCCTCAGCCACCGCACCACCAGGAAAAGCGCTCGGCTATTTAATCAAACTCTAATCTAGGTGTTGCTGTGAAAATATTGTGTAGATATGTTTAACAGCTACAATCCATTAACTTTAAATGAGGGCAATTACTCTCAATATTGTGAGTGGTGTTGTTCAGTTGCTCAGTCGTGTCCATCTCTTTGCGACCCCATGGACTGCCACACGCCAGGCTTCCCTGTCCTTCACCATCTCCCAAAGCTTGGTCAACCTTATGTCCATTGAGTTGGTGATGTCATCCAACCAGCTCATCCTCTGTCATCCCCTTCTCCTCCTGTCCTCAATCTTTCCCAGCACTGGGATCTTTTCTAATGAGTCAGCTCTTCAATCAGGTGGCCAAAGTAATGGAGCTTCCGCTTCAGCATCAGTCCTTCCAATGAATATTCAGGACTGATCTCCTTTAGGATGGACTGGTTTGATCTCCTTGCAGTCCAAGGGACTCTCAAGAGTCTTCTCCAACACTACACTTCAAAAGCATTGATTCTTTAGCACCCAGTCTTCTTTATGGCCCATCTCATCCAATAAGGTGAACAACTTTATGAACCAAAACTGAGGTTTCTCAGAGGAAGAAATTCTGCCTCTAGCAACATAGGCTCCCGCCCAAGCCTGTTGATCTGCCCTACAGACTTCAGATTGCCTGGTGCTCACAGCTGTGTAAGCCAGTTACTTGAGATAGATACATGATGGATAGATAATAGATCTGTAGAGATAGAGACAGAGAGGCAGAGATCTCATCTGGCTTAGTTTCTCTGGATAACCCTGACTGATTCAGGGGACAATAATACATCCCTTTTCATTGTGTCACTGCAAGGATTAGCATGCTTAGAACAGTGCCTGATGCAAAGGAAAAAACCACACCAAATTTACCTACTCAGATCACTTGACTGTGGCTGTGAGCTAGGGGCAGGAGGTGTTTATACCACACCCTCTATATGCTCTGCCAGTGCATAGATTTGTGCCCATCTGTCCTGCCCCAAAGAACCACTTGAATGAGAACATGAGCGTGTATTTCCCAAGTTCCTAGCCACCCACTCTCTCAGTCAATTCACAGAATGGCTGGGTCCCCCTGCTTGAGTGATGGAGACCCAACTAGAATCTGCATCTCATTCTTCCCTAAGAGCTTCAGGATTACTAATGGTGACTTAAAAAAACAGTCACAACCTAAAAGTTGAGAGGGTTATATTTTATTTGGTTGGAATTTTTAGGGCTTCAAGCCCTGGAGACAGCATCTCAACTAACCCTGAGAGAACTGCTCCAAGGAGGAGGGGGTAACCTCCAAGCACCAGCCACTAGCCTAGGCCACTAGGCTCCAAGGAGGAGGGGGTAATCTCCAAGCACCAGCCACTAGCCTAAGCCACTAGGCTCTAAGGAGGAGGGGGTAATCTCCAAGCACCAGCCTCCTGGCCAGCAGGAGGCCAGGCTTCACTGGGTGAGGTCCTCACCTCCCGATGGGCCATCATTTGCTTCCCCAGATAAAGCAAGTGTAGAATAGAAGTGTGAGGCTGCCAGGGTTAACACCATGATGGGCGGCCTGGACCTAAGTTTTAGCTTCCCCAGAAATGGTAAGATTCCCTACCCCCATCAGGTAACCTGGAGCCAGCCAATCAATATGCGCCCAGTAAGAACAAAGGGAGAGCTGAAAAGCCCCGCGAACGCCCAGGTTTGAAAAAAAAGCCCGCGAAAGTCTGTACCAATAGAATTGCTTTGCAAACATGTAACCAATCCGCTTAAGCCAGCTACTAACCGCTTTTGCATATCTTATAGATTTGTGTAACAAGCTTGAGCTCGGCGCTTTCTGACCCTGCACCACTGTGATGTTTGTGGCAGAAAGCCCTGGCTCGAGACAGTAATAAACTTCCCTTTTTTGCGAGTTGCATTGTCTTGGAAGCCTTCTCTCTCTTCCCGCTCGGGGATTCGGACATTGGGCATAACAGAAGAAACAAGGTGTCCATGGGGGACTCATTTATGGTTCCCATCATGATGGAAAATCCCTGAAGCTTCTGCAATCTCCACCTGCAGTGATGTGCACACCCAATCTGGATCTGGGAGGAAACCTAGACAAAATTGCCCCCCCTGAGCATTTCACTTCTTCCCCAGCCTCTTCTCACCCTCTGGAAGGCACAGCTAGCCTCTCCCCTGACTCAGTGTTCTCCACTAATTAAATGTCACACTTCCAGCTACAATCACTAAGAGATGCTCTCCAGGTACTTGAGCAGAGGGACAAACAAGGTCCCTCCTATTTCTTACTACCCCTGTGAGATGGTGATGGTGAGACTGGCTAAAACCAATGACAAATAACAGAGTTGCTATGAAGAAGTGTTAATGGGGCCCATGGCCCAAGAAGTTGCAATTAGGAGACAAAAAGAAATGCTCAAAAGGAAATAAATAGACTCCTTCCCAGGGATCAGGGGAAGCGAATGAGCCCACGACCCACGTATCTATGATTTACCACACCCCATGGTCATGATCTTCTACTCTAGTATATTTCTCTATTTTATAGAAAATATAATGATCAATTATTTTGTAGGCATTCTGGGAGATGCCACAGTTCTTTCTGGAAAGTGGTAAGGTATAGACTCAAAAAGCAACCAGGATCCTGTTTTAGCTCTTCCTGAATTATTTGACTCAAATCTCCTGAATTGTTTTGCAGATGTGAAAACCCCCCACCAAATGGAAAATGGCCCCAGGCCTCCCGCAGCCTAAGGACTAATAAAGTTAACTCCTGAGACAACGCCCTATTCCCTCATCTTCAGCTAATCAGAGAATTTTGTATGATCTGATCACTACTCTGCAACACTCGCCCCATTACCAAACTTTTAAAAATGCTTTGCTGAAAGTTCAGGACTTTTTAGGATATGAGCCACCTGTCTTCTTGCAGGGCCTTGCAATAAAACTTTCTTTGCTTAAAAAAAAAAAAGGGGGGGGGGTCAACCAGGATGTTATCAGTTGGTATCTAATGACAATGAATAAGGATCCAGAATCAACACTCATATCAATACAGAAAGTTGGCCAAGTTAAAGCATTTCCCATCTGTGAGCTCCCTGCATCTTCAGAATATCTGTGTAGGATGGGAAAGGCAAGAGGTCTTGCCCCAGTCTAAAAGACGAAGAAACCAAGACCCAAAGTGGATAAATGGCTTGCCTGAGTTCACTCAGTCAAGTAAATGATAGAGCTCCTACACCTGACTGTGATTCCTCTCCATGTGGTTTCCACTCTGACAGTTTTCAGGTTCATCTTCACTGAAAAAGAATAGAAAAGCAAGAGGCAGTGAGGAGAACAGGAAGCACAATAGCTTTAAAAGATTAGCCACAGTATCCAAAACCACTAGATTCCCAAGTCATGGGAGGGTGGAATGGGGTGGGAAAGGGGACGGAGGTTCAAGAGGGAGGGGATATATGTATACCTGTGGCTGATTCATGTTGATGTATGGCAGAACCCAACACAATATGGTAAAGCAGTTATCCTCGAAAAAAATTTTTTTTAAAAGAAGTCACGGGAAAATTCGAAGATGTGGGAACATGCCTCCAACTTCCAATGGCTACCAACACACAACAGATTCCAAACACACCACAGTTGGCGGTGATGGGGTGGCAGTTGTTAGGGGGGAAGAAGGAGCATGCTTGGGCTTTGCTGATGTTGTCACGGTACGCAAGCGGGTTGGAAAAGAATTTCCAGACATGAGGCAGAATAAAGTTTATTAGAGTAGGAGAGGCTGTTAGAACAGCAGACCAGCTCAAAAGAGAGTGGAACCCTTTTGCAGGCTAGTAGCCAGTTTGTATAGCCTCAAGAGAGAAAAATCCTATTCAAATGGTGGTGATTTCTGTAAGGCAGCAGTGAATGGTGGCATGAAATGAGATCTTAATTCCCTGCCCAGGAACTGAATCTGGGTAGCCTGGATGAAAACCAGGAATCCTAACTACCAAACCAGCAAAGGCTAGAGGCTAGAAGCTTATTTTCCCTGGATCCTTGTCCCCAGTGAAAAAATGCATTTATCACGGAGGCAGAAAACTGTAAATGCAGATACAAAGTTTATTATTACAGACATAGCACAACAAGTGGGAGAGCACATAGAGAAATGGTTTGTTTAGTTGAGATAGAAGCAAGGCAGAGATGCACACCCAGAGAGAAAGGGTGTGGGCGTCCCCTCTAGTGAGGGGGAACACGTAAAGAGGCAGTTAAGTCATTTATATAGGTTAGTTCTTCTGGATCTTTGTTTTCCTTCCAAGCCATTTATCTGGTTTCTTTTTCCAAACCTAACTTACCCTGGGACCCTCCCCTGGGGTACACACACACCGCTCGGCCAAGATGGACCTCAAAGTGATGGCTTCTGGGAGGAGCTAGACTCATTGTGGCCAGGAGTGTATCCTCAGGCTTTTGACTCTAAGAAGTCTTTCTGAGACCTCTGAAATCCCTCCCTTCAAACTGGCTTTGTATGTAGCACATCTCTTCCAAATCCATCAGATAAGCCTGAATGGGTCTAACCTACAACCTCCAAGAGATCCCCCATCCTCCTTGTAAACGAGAGAACACAAATAGATTCTTCAGAGAAGAGAATGCCTTAACTCTACCTTCCGATACTGCTAGGACTCCATTCGGAGCCAGATTCGATTTTCAGCAGCACCTGTATTCCAGCTTCCCACCCCCACCACAAGCAGAATTCAGTCTTCCCTCTCCATGTGCTCCAAAGCTAACCTATTCATCACACTGGATCATGGCTAGGGAGATCTGGCTCCCAGGCAGGCAGTGAGCTTCCAGAAGGCAGGCACAAAGTAGGTGTTGAATAAATGATTGCATTATTCAAGATACACAGGAACATTTTGAAATCTCTTTGTCTCTTTATTTTACTGCCTCTGCTAACCTTAAAGGTAATTGCTCTGTAAGTTCAGCCATTTTCCAAGTAGTAAAGCCCATTTTCTCAAACTTGTCTTAAAAGATAGTTTCTTACTCTATTGACATCAATTAATTCAACAAATTACATGAACACTTATGCCTAGGCACTTATCTTTGTGGTAGAAGAATACCAAGATGAAAAGGGCTCAATTCTTGAGGGCAATGTTGTGGAATAAGTGACAGCTTGAATTGTTGAAATGGAATTGCTGTGTCAGAAAACATAAAAATAAGTTGATCCAGAGTCTCTTTAAAAAGTAGTAATAACTACTACCATTTATTGAGCATTTACTATCTGATTGAAAACTATACTGGATGCATTATATACATTATTTTAGTTTTTACAACTCTAAGAGGTGGCTATCTGGTCCCATCACCTCATGGGAAATAGATGGGGAAACAGTGGAAACAGTGTCAGACTTTATTTTTGGGGGCTCCAAAATCACTGCAGATGGTGACTGCAACCATGAAATTAAAAGACACTTGTTCCTTGGAAGGAAAGTTATGACCAACCTAGATAGAATATTAAAAAGCAGAGACATTACTTTACCAACAAAGGTCCGTCTGGTCAAGGCTATGGTTTTTCCAGTAGTCATGTATGGATGTGAGCGTTGGACTATGAAGAAAGCTGAGCACCAAAAAATTGATGCTTTTGAACTGTGGTGTTGGAGAAGACTCTTGAGAGTCCCTTGGACTTCAAGGAGATCCAACCAATCCATCCTAAAGGAGATCAGTCCTGGGTGTTCATTGGAGGGACTGATGCTGAAGCTGAAACTCCAGTACTTTGGCCACCTTATGCGAAGAGTTGACTCATTGGAAAAGACCGTGATGCTGGGAGGGATTGGGGGCAGAAGGAGAAGGGGATGACTGAGGATGAGATGGCTGGATGGCATCACCAACTCAATGGGCATGAGTTTGAATAAACTCCGGGAGCTGGTAATGGACAGGGAGGCCTGGTGTGCTGCAATTCATGGGGTTGCAAAGAGTTGGACACGACTGACCGACTGAAGTGAACTGAACTGAACTGAAGAGGTGGCTATTTTTTCCCAGTGAAGAGAGGATTGAAATTAGAGACATTAAGTAGCCACCGAAACTCACACAACTAATAAATGATTAATTGGAACTACAGTTCAGGGTGAGTGATTCTAGAGCCTGTGTTTTCATCCACGTTACATACTTATTTTTTTTACACCATCTCATGGAGAAAAGATGAAGGAAAAGATTCCTCCTTTTCAAAAATAAGTGTAAAATACTATTGATTCAACCCTTTACCTGCCCTTGTGGTGTGATCCCAAAGTAAGTATAGCAGAATGGAAGACCAGGCCTGATTTGAAATGCAGAATCTGGAGGAAACGAAAAAGTTGCCTTGGCTTCAGCAACTAGTAGCCTGGTCCACAGTGCCCTCTGGTGGCCAGCTCATGTCATGATTTTTCTTCTAAGGTTCAGGAATGAAACGTTCAACAACCTAAGATTGTGGTTCAACCTTGGATAAAGCAGACACAATGTTTTCCAGCCATTCTTTGTTCCAGTCTCCTGTCAAATGACCTCACACTCCTGTGACTGGAGTAGGCACAGCATGGATTTGAGCACCAGGCTGACCGGAGATCAAGTGCCAGCTTCATCACTTAAGAGTTAGCAGTGAATGGTACTCAAGGGCACTGGGACCATGCTGGGGCTCCCCAAGCTTCCTTCTGTTACCAGCCAAAGCCCAAATTCATCACTGCTCCAAGGGTCAGTAGACCATCCAGCCAAACTCTTAAGATAGTCAATCACCTAATCACCATTAATCCTTGCTTTCTACATCTCACTGACTCACTCTTTAGGTATGGATTATTTTTTTGTAATATGTATAATTTTTATCTTCACAAAAGGAAAAACTCAATCTTGACAACACAACATCTCTGTAGAAATAATTTCAACTAAGGAAACAGATTATTCTGAGTCCCAAGCCCTGGATGCTGTCCAGGACTACCAATGTGACGGGTTTTGTGCCCATGATTGTGGTTGTTGTTTAGTCTCTAAGTGGTATCTGACTCTTTTTCTACCCCAAGGACTGTAGCCGGCCAGGTTCCTCTGTCCACAGAATTTCCCAGGAAAGAATACTGGAGTGGGTTGCGATTTCTTCCTCCAGGGGATCTTCTTGACCCAGGGATCAAACCCAGATCTCCCATATTGCAAGCAGATTCTTTACCATCTGAGCCACCAGGGAAGCCCCCCATACCCATGATTAGGTTATGCTAAATGGCACAGCCGACCTTAAGACTGGGAGGTTATGTCTGTGGCCTGACTTAATCACACAAGCTTTTTAAACTCAGAAAGTTTAAAGTCTCGTTGGTTGCAAATTTGAAACACAAGGATTTGTCATGTTTTTCTGGCTTGAAGATGGAGAAGTCACCTGTCAAGGAAAAGTAGGAAGCCTCCCAGAGCTCAGAGCCCTCAGCTGACAGCCAGCAAGGGTAGGGACCTCAAAAATGAATTTTGCCAACAAGCAGGGAGCTTGGAAGACCACCCCAGACTCCATCCAGATGAGGATGGTAGCCATGAAGACACCTTGATCTCAATCCAGTGAGACCCTAAGCAGAAAACCAAACAGATGGGGAAACAATGGAAAGAGTAAGAGACCTTATATTTGGGGGCTCCAAAACCACTACAGATGGTGACAACAGCCATGAAATTAAAAGACACTTGCTCCTTGGAAGAAAAGCTATGACCAACCTAGACAGCATATTAAAAAGCAGAGACGTTACTTTGCCAACAAAGGTCTGTCTAGTCAAAGCTATGGTTTTTCCAGTAGTCACATATAGATGTGAGAGTTGGACTATAAAAAAAAGCTGAGTGCTGAAGAATTGATGCTTTTGAATTCTGGTGCTGGAGAAGACTCTTGTGAGTCCCTTGGACTGCAATATCAAACCAGTCAATCCCAAAGAAAATCAGTCCTGAATATTCAGCTTCAGCTGAAGCTACAATATTGTGGCCACCTGATGTGAAGAATTGACTCATTGGAAAAGACCCTGATGCTGGGAAAGATTGACGCAGGAGGAGAAGGGGACGACAGAGGATGAGCTGGTTGGATGGCATCACCAACTCAATGGACATGAGTTTGGGTAAACTCCGGGAGTTGGTGATGGACAGGGAAGCCTGGTGTGCTGCAGTCCGTGGGGTTGCAAAGAGTTGGACATGACTGAGTGACTGAACTGAAGCAGAAAACCAGCCACTCTATGCCCAGACTTCCAACCTGCAGAAACAATGATGTAATATATAACATAGATGAATTAATAAATATATCATGTATATCAGTGGTCCCCAACTGTTTTGGCATCAGGGACCAGTTTTGTGGAAGACAATTTTTTTGGCAACAGAGCTGGTGGGGGTTAGGAGGATGGGATGGTTTCAGGATGATTCAAATGCATTATATTCATCATGCACTTTATTTCTTTATTATTACATTGTGATATATAATGAAATAATTATACAACTCACCACAGTGCAAAATCAGTGGAAGCTCTGAGCTTGTTTTCTTTCAACTAGGCGGTCCCATCTTGGTGTGATGGGAGACAGTGACACCCGAAGTGCATTGCTTCTGTCCTGACTACTCCATAACGTCTTTCTGGTTGCTGTTGTGCTCCAACTTGGAGGCATGTACTTCCTCATCCATGACTGCTACACCACCAGTCTTCACCACTGGCTTGTATTTGGGTTCCTTTCATTCATTCGTTTCTACTTTTGTATCAAATAATTAATTCATTGGTAGTAAATAGATCGTTTGTGGAAACTCAAGAACAATATTCTTGAATACCCCTAATATAACTGAAAGTGGGGTCTGGCTGCTCCTTGCTCAAAAGCCAATAAAGAGGCCAGGTTGATATAAAAGTTTGCTTTATTTTGTATGCCAGCAAGCAGGGGTGGTGTTGGGAGGGCAGACGCCTGTCCAAAGGCCAACTCTCCTCTCAACCCGGTGACAATCAGGAGGCAAGAGCTTTTATAGACAAGAGGGAGGGGGCTACATGCAGAAACAGCAGAGTCAGCTCTGACAGTCCTCTTGAAATTGGTCATAGGTGGTCTGACCAGCATGATCTTGATTGTTTTAAGTTCAGTTACTGTTCAGTTCCAGGGTTGGTTTGTTTTCATTTCCTGAGGCCAGTTCTTGGAATCTTGGCAGCTTTGACAGCTTGCGTCATGGCTACAATCTGTTCATCATGCAGTTAACTTCTCCCCCCGAGGGGTTTCAGTATCTCTAAGACAGTTTAGAGGATATGGCTCACAATATTATCTATAGCCCTTGAGAAAAACTGCACAGCACATAGGATCTTAATTCCCTGACCAGGGACCAAACCTGGCACCCTGCAGTAGAAGCATGGTGTCTTAACCACTGAACCACCAGGAAAGTCCCTAGATCTCACTGTTTTTAATTAATTACTCTAAAAAAATCTTTACTTAAGACTTAGAATCTTAAGGGGCCCCAGTGCATTTCCAAGGCAGAGACAGATGGGGATCTGGTTTTGCTAAATTTGGCTTAAATGGAGGGGGGGGGGGGATGTTGCTATATGGTCTCAGCAATCCCTTTGCAAATGATAGACTGAACTATTCAGCTCCCTAGAACAAGGTATTTTTTAGTAGAATTTTACATTAATATAGAATATTTTTTTAAATCCTAATAGGTTAAAACAAGTCAAACAACCATTCCACACAGATGAAACCTTCACAAAGGTCAACTGAGGTAATCCAGAGATAAAACTAAATTATGTAGATCTTCAATGAAGTCACTAGTCATGTAACATAAATTATTTACACACTTGCAAGCACTTTAAGAAATGTGCTCCAAGGAGCATTAACCTTTGCTTTTGTGTGTGTATGCCCTTTTGAAGACTTGCACATTTTATTTTGCAGGAAACTTAACTTTTCAAATAGTGTGTTCTCTACCAAATGGTCATGCTTTGGTACTATTCACATAGGATTGCTTATCCTAAGAATTGACATTTCCCAGGAGGAACTTTGATTCTGCTTTAGAAGTTTCATATAAATTAAAATCTTCATCAAATATCAATATGGAGGGAGGTGACACAGGATGAAACATATATAGTCAAGTTATCTCTGTATATTTAGAAACTGCTTCTTCAAGAGGTTCACACCAGAAGCTTAATCTGTGCTTAATATTCAGGAGTATGAGTTTGGATCATCAGAGCCTTGGCAAGACCTTACTATTTCAAAGTTATTAACAACTACCTCTAGGGCAAGTCCATATTTACTGAGTTATGACAAATTTATTGTAACGAAGGAAAACAAGTATAGCCAGCTATCTTTAAAAATGCCCCAATCACTGTTTCTCAATATAGAAAGACTAGAACTACTCATATATACATTTATCATACAACAAATCCCATCTCTGTCCCTTGAAATTCCTGTAATTTTATTTACTAGAAGATTAAAAAAAAAAAAGACTTAAAAGCACTTTACAGCAGCATTCATCTTTCCTATGAAATACTCAGGATCTTAAATATTATGTACACTTCTGTGTTTTTTCTTTTAGTAAGCTAGACCCTAGCTTCAGAGTTTGTGGACCTGGAGGAAAAATAACCCACTCAAAACTGTTCTAGAAATTGTCTTTTGCAGAATAGCAGGTAGCTGAGTTAAAAATAGGAGGGTCATTTCCCTTTGTTTGCCAAAATTTAAGTCTTTTTTTTTGTTCCCCTTCTACATAAGCCTCAGTCACCACTTCTGAGTGAAGATGGGCAGAGGCTCTGGCTTCTGCTCCTCGGGCTTCCCAACAGCTGCTTTCTTATTGCTGCGGCCAGGCCTGAATACATGGGTGTCGACGAGGACCTCCCCAAAACGGCCTTTAGAGGCAATGCCTCAGCGTATCTTCCGTCTTTTCCAGCTCATGTGTGCTAAGTCACTTCAGTCATGTCTGACTCCATGCAAACCTATGACTGTAGTCTACCAGGCTCCTCTGTCTATGGGATTCTTCAAGCAAGAATACGGGAGGGGGTTGCCATGCCCTCCTCCAGGGGATCTTCCCGAACCAGGGATCAAACCTGCGTCTCTTATGTCTCTTGGATTGGCAGGAAATAGGAAATCCTGAACCTCCTGTGTCTCCCTGAAAACCAGGAAATCAACCTCCCCTGTGAAAGGTGTCCTCCCCGCATCCAGAGGCAGAAGGACTCCCCTTTATCCTCAGATATGGGGATTCACAGCCAAGAAGTCTCTGGAAACACCTTATTCCTTCTTTAAATTTACCACTTTAGGCCTAATCTCTCCTTAGATTCTTAACTAATTAAGCACCTAAAATCTAAGTTTTATTCTGTGTACACCTCACAGATTTACTGTATCTGTCTCTAAAAAGTATAACAGCTGACTGCTTTGGACACCTCTTGGGTCCTATTCTTGCAGGACCTCCACATGCATGAATTAAATTTTGTTTCTACTTCTCCCATTAATCTGTGTCAATATTATTAGTTCAGCCCTCCAGAGGTGGAGAAGGGGGACCTTCCCCTCCACAACAATGCCTAAGTCAAGTTTGGGGAGTATAGGAAGGGTACAGGGCTCCCATGCCCTCACATCCTCTTCCCATCCCATCAGTATACAGACAAGTAGCCCATTTTTCCCTCACACGATTTCTCTCACCTATTATGAAAACAGTCAAAAATCTGGGGGGAAATGCATTAACCAGCTTGAAAGCTCTCCTAATCTCCTTGTTCAAGGTTTTGTTTAACTCAATCTCCAGCAAACCCTCTAATCTTGTTTAATCTTTCTGGTGATTGCCTCCACCCTGTAGTTAGCTAGATACCTCCCCTTGAGTCCCTCATTAGCATAAACTAGGGACTTCTCCAAAAGGGCTTGTTAGGAAAACAAAAGATTCTTTTCCATCACTCAGGAAAGCCCAAGTGTTTTAGGTTATCTGTGCCAGGAACAAGAGACAAAACCAAACGTATGTGTTTATTATGCTGCAGTATTTAATAAGCTCTTTTGGAATAAATGGGTATATGATGTTTCTACCGTAATTAAAACACACACACACACACAAACCAAGGGGTTCTCACATCCTCCACATCCACAACCTAGTAGGTAGATTATCTTTCTTCTAAGTGAGGAATCAAAGCAGAGGAGACATGCCCGAGGACACAAAGGCAGGAAGTGGCATAAGTGAACCTAAACCCAGTTCTCTGATTCTTTTTTGGTTGGATTTGTCCTCTCCTATTTTGCCTTTCCTCACTTTGAAATGGGAGAGAGAACGGACACTTTCTGAGTTCTCGTGACGTATCTGCCATCTCAACAGTAGCTATTTGACACAGTCTTTCCAAAGACAAAATTGAAGGGATTTAGGTAGTTTCCTAAGGACACAGGTGCTAAACAGTGCTTGCAGAATATGAATCGTGGTGAGTTCCAAATATTACGGGGCTTGAGTTAACTGTATAAATGTCATCCAAATAAATGTTCCAGCAAAGAGAACGTAGCCCAACCTAAACCTCAGAATTTCTCAATCTGACTTACCAATGTCAGTGAAAATCATGTTTCCAAACATTTGGACCAACAGTTTCACATAAGATCATAAAACATAACAAAGTTAATACAGAATGTTTCTTCTCAAAAGTGTCCTCAATTTGTTATGCCTTAAGAGATAATTCATAGTGTGGCTGTTCATTTTAAAGATATACTTCCTCTAAAAATGAAAGAAAATGTCTTTATTAAAAGTCTGTGAGTGGTGGTCTATTGTTGGTTGAGAAGAAATGACACTTTTTGTCTGAGGTTAACAATAATGGAAATAGATAATATAAGTAATCTGTGACCATGCATCTTGAAGCTTTCAGAGCTGAAACAAAAAAGACTTTATTTTTATTTTTTAAGACTTTCTTTTTAAAAAGTTTGTACTATAATGATTGCCATAATTATGCCCTAACTTTTAAGGTCATTATGCTTACCAAAAAATATTTAGGAAACAAGCTACTATATAGTTCTCAGTTCTCTAGAGAAAGCATAAGTTTTGATGTTTCTGATACAGTAAGTCACTAGAATTCATAGAAAAATATTTTTAGATATAGTTTCATGTGTTGAAAAACATAGGTTTAGTGAACTGTAGCACCTAAGTATACTTTGATTATGAAGACATTTTATATTTTGAAATAATGTAAGAGCAATCATATTCTTTTTTTTATTAGAAAAGAAAGCCAGTCATACCAGAATGCAGAAATTATGCTGACTTGATTTGGTTGTTAGAAAAGTTGTTTCCTTTTTCATGTTGTGGCGCTTTAAACAACACACTATCCTATCTATTATTAGTTGCTAAGTCATTTCTGACTCTTTGCCATTCCATGGACTGTAGCCCATCAGGCTCCTCTGTCTAACCGATTCTCCAGGCAATAATAATAGTAGGTTTACATTTCCTTCTCCAGGGGATCTTCCAGGGATGGAACCTGAGTATCCTGTGTTGGCAGGCAGATTCTTTACCACTGAGCCACCAAGGAAGCCCCTATTAGTTTGCTAGGGCTGCCGTATGAATAAAACAGATGAGGTGGGTTAAACAACAGTAATTTATTTCTCATAGTTCTGGTGTCTACAAGTCCAAGTTCAAGGAGTCAAGAAGTTTGGTTTCTTCTTGTGACCACCTTTCTTTTTGTACTTGTGTATATCTAGGTCCTTAATCTCATTTTCTTAGAAAGCCACCAGTTAAACTGGATTAGGCCAACCATGTGATCTCATTTTACCTTAATTTCCTCATTAAAAGCCCTAACTCCGGAAGGCAATGGCAAACCACTCCAGTACTCTTGCCTGGAAAATCCCATGGGCAGAGGAGCCTGGTGGGCTGCAGTCCATGGGGTCGCAAAGAGTCGGACACGACTGAGTGACTTCACTTTCACTTTCCACTTTCATGCACTGGAGAAGGAAATGGCAGCCCACTCCAGTGTTCTTGCCTGGAGAATCCCAGGGACAGCGGAGCCTGGTGGGCTGCCGTCTAAGGGGTCGCACAGAGTCGGACACGACTGATGCGACTTAGCAGCAGCAGCAGTCTTCACGCTGAGAGAGCACTACTTGAGAGAGCAATTGAAAAGTTTCCAAAATTTTGATTCTGTCTGAAGAAAGGACGCTGGAACTGTCTGTTCTTGGTGCCTCGCAGAGAGACTCGCAGCAACTCTCCCTTACAGCTTTCGTGGCTTGGATGTAGAACACATCCAAAGTGGCCACAGCTGTGGTAGAGCTTGGTAAAAGACTGAAGATACCCTGGTGCTTTGATGAAAAGGCCAGTTGGCTGGTCCTCCCTCGAAAAGCTTATTTAGCCCCCAAAGCCAACTCTGTAACATACTTAAAACTGCTATTTTCGCTTATTTCTGGAATGTAAAAAAAAAATGTATAAAATGAATTAGCGTATGCTTCCTGAATATAAAGGAGCCAAAGTTGAAAAACAAGAAAAGCCCTAACTCCAAATACAGTCACAGTCTGAAGTTCTGGAGGTTTGAATTTAACAGGATTTTCTTTTTTAATCCTTTTTTTTTTTTTCAGCCTGCTGCATGGCATGCAGGATCTTAGTTCCCCAAGCATGGACTGAACCCATGCCCTCTGAAGTGGAAACATGGAATCTTAACCATTGGACCACCAGGGAAGTCTCTAAGGAAGGATTTTTAAAGGACACACTTCAACCATAACACTCTCTTTGCAGCTTTGTACTTTTCAATTGATCTTTAAAATAGTGTAGCTCTATAACATTGCTACTTTAAGGTTTTGTTTAATAATTTATAGGCATATGCTTTTTTTTCTTTTTTGCAAAGTGCTCAAAATAGTTAGAATGAGTCCAGATAGTTCTTTGACCTCTAAAAAAGCAAACATTATAGCAACTCTATGTTTCAATCCATACATATAGTCCATTTTCCTTCATCCATTTCTCTTGCCCATAATGAAAACAGTAGAATCTAGAGGGGAAAAGGAAAGAGGAAAATTATATAGGGAAAGATGAAGTGTAAGAAATATTAAACTGCACAGGACCACTAACACATTATTTCTAAGGAGACTGGACCCTAACCTCCCACTAGAAAGGCCTTCTATTCAGAGGGGTTTCTGAAGGATTGTATGCCCTGCCCTCAGATCAAATAAGTCTTACATATAGTTCGCCATCTATTGACCAACATAAAGTTGTTATACTCAAACACAATGCCAGAGAGAACAATTTCAAACCTACAAACCTGCTTGGCTGGGTGAAAAACCACACGCTGTCTAAATAGCATACTGTCCATTCATGCATGTCGAACAGAACTGCCCAACAGGTATACCACTTGTGGAGGTATGCTGTGATGTTGCCTCCCCCACAAGGATGTATACAAAAATCATCATCCACGCCTCTCCTAACAACAACAAAAGTCTTCTGCGGAGATATAAATATCTGGTAGAGAGATTGGAGCAGTATGTTGGTTGCATGTTGTAAGTCCTGAAAAAGGGTGAAAATGCAGAGAGAGAAGGTGCAATAAGAGAGAGAAGGAGAAAACCTTAAGGCCATAACCTGGAGAATATGACCATGAAAGAGATAAATTTGGGGAAAGAGTCAGTAAAAGACTTTAAGAAGGGACAGCAGAGACAACCAGTTAGGCTGGTACCTGGGAGGTGAAGTTTAGTGATATGAACTGAAAAGTTTCCATGCCATTTAGCAGCAAGTGGCTCATTAGTGTCCCTGGTGAGGGTGGATGAGTGGGCACAATGGTAACAAAATCTCAATTTTCAGTGAGTGAAAGAATAGGAGGTGGAGAAGGCTGAGTGCTTACAATCCTCTATAGAGAAACTCAGCTGCAAAGGGAGAACGATGACTTGGGGACAATATAGACCAAAGGGAAGTGAGAGAATACTGCTTCTTTCATGACCTGAATCCTTACAACAGACAGCTAGTTACATGCTCAATTAAAATCTATCTCCACGTTTTGGTTTGTTTGTTTGTTTTTACAAAAAAAGGTACACTTTCTTTTCATTAATTTGTTCTCACAACAGTGCTGTTGAAGTCAGGGCATGATCTCTACTCCATAAATGAAGAAGCCACTTGCATATGTTAATAAGTGGTAAAAGGCAGACCAGTGCTTTGCCTCAGGGCTTCTGGCCCAAGGCTATGATGTTCCACAGAACTGTAGCTGCCTGAGGAGTATACGCAGTAATATTCATGCCAGTGATTTGTGAGAGGCTCCCCATGGACTCCCACCTCTCCGGTTTGACAATGGTGTGTTTGCTTTGGAGTATGACACCAGCACTTTCACAGCCATCCTGTCCTTTCAACTGGTAAACCACAGGGGGGCACTCACATTCACCACAAGCTTGTAATAACTTGTGCTTACTTCTGGTGGGCCATCACTCTTTCTTAATCAGAGCATCCCACTGTATTCCAAGTAGTAATATGCCCAACTCAAAGATAAGAGCTCCCAGACATCTTTTCAGCTGAGGGTAACCAAAGAGATATAATCTGAAGTTGGTTGTATATTCTAGTTGTTCCTTGAAAACCACATGAACACCTGAACAGAAGCTGCTGTGCACCCTTTGGGCTTCCCCCGCTCCCCATCCCTGTACCACTTCTCTTGTTTTCCACATGCCTTCTGTTTGGAACAGGTATTTGGATAACTGGGCAAGTTGAAGAAGGAAGCCAGTGCTAAGGATGTTGGGGAAATGATTGAACTAGATCAGGTCAGTTGTGAAACCAAGAAGCCACCAGACCAGCCCTCTAGCAGGTCACCTCTAGAGTTTTTGTTTTTGATTTTCCACAAAGAATACTGTTTCACCAACTGCAATTTCTGGCCAAACACAATTTCTATGCAGTAAGGCAGTCGTTCCAAACTTTCAGTGCTCCCTAGAAGTACTATTTCTGTCCCCTTCACTACTCTATCTTTTCTTTCTCTCATGTACAAAGAATACAGTAGGGCCAGCTTCCCCTTCTCACTGCCCACCCATCACCCCAGAGTTGACTGCCCACACCTCCCTGTCCCATCACTTCCCCCGACCGCTGGGGTCCTCATAGTCGGGGCCCCTTCCCCCGAGAATGGTCTCAGCAGCATGAAGCTCTTGCTCACCCCACCTATGGGAATCTTCCTCCTCTCAGGTCTGTCCTCGGTCCAGGTTGGCCTTCGTCTCCGCTTCTTCTGGGTAGGTTCCTCCTCCGTAAGTGTCAGCGGCTTTGGGCCCCAGAAAGGACGGAGACCAGGAGCTCAAACCAGCAGCCATGATCCATCTAACTCAACACACTCAGAGAAGGGACAGTCTGGGAGGCCGTGGGGGGCAAAAGGGCTCTGTCCTCTAGAAGAGCCAAGGTCAGGCCGCCCACACGCACAGGGAGGTGCAGAAGGGAGGACTGGGGTTCACCGGGAAGCAGGGTGCAGGGGACCGCTTTCCTGCACCAAGTCTCAGCACCCGCTTCCTCCAGCGTCATGGTGGAAGCTGCCCCACACGAGGGCTTGCGCAGGACGCAGGCGTGGACCGGCCGAGGGCGGGGCCGAGACGGGCGGGGCAGGGGCGGGACCTGCGTCAGACTCAGCACGCGAGGCCCACCTGGTATATAACGGTGAGAGCCCTCCCAGCCCGCAGCATCGGCGGCCTTGTAGGCAAGTTCGCAGCACTTCCGGCCGTGTGTGCCACCGCAGAGGCTCATAGAGGCAGACGTCGAGCTAGAGAAGGTAGGTGTCCTCAACCGGAAGGCAGGGTGTGGGAGGTCGCGGGGACAGACTGGCCTACAGGGAGGTGGGTGTTAGGAGACGCGGAGCCCGGGGCCTGGACTCCAGGACTGGGGAGGAGTTCAGGGCAGAGGCTGGCGGGAAGGCCCGAGAGGCTGCAGACAAGGGCGGCGCAGCCTGGGCCTAAGCCCCTTCTTACACTGCAGTTGCTGGGCGCGGTCCCTGGCGTCTGACACTGAGTCCTCCCATGCCTTCAAGGCTTCATCTCCCCAAGTTCCTGGGGAGCCACACTTGCTCAGCACAACGTGAGCCCAGGCCTCTGGGCACTGATTCCCTGGTCATAATATAGGGTAGCGCCTCGTGTCCCCATCCCAGGTGAAGGAAGAGAAGGTAAGAGACCTGCTATCCAGGCTACCAGTTCTGATGGGAGACAAGGATAGCTTTCTTCTTCAGAGCACTTTACAGGGCGGAGTGCAGCTGTCCTTTCCTAACTACAAATACCTGTTTTTCAGCCTGGAAAATGAACCCTTCTGGAAACAACGAAAATTTTGAGGGCAATACCTCCAGACCTTTCTTCTATGTGCTGCCCATGGCCCAGCAGCCTCGCCTGGGTCCCTGGTACCAGAATCCTGTCTATAATCCACTCTCCATTCCTGGGGCAGGTGAGGAATCTGAATCCCCAAGGAGGTTCAGTGAGATTAAGGACCCTCCCTGTAAACCAAGGCCTGAAGGTTTTCTAACACCTTTATCCATTACTTCCCTTCACCCTGTGTTCACACTAAGATTATGGCAGCCCATGGGGCAGTGTTTGTTGTTCAGGTTAAAAGAAAATATGCAAATTCTAGCTTTGTGCCAGTTATTCTGCTCAATAGTAGAAATGGGTTCTCTCATTTGACATCAACCCATGAGCTTGGTATTGTTGCTGCCCTTGCTCCCCAAATGAGGGAACCGAGGCTCCCGGTCAGAGACTGGCTCAGGCTCACAGAGTAATCCAACCAAAGTCTCCTTGGGTTGTGAGACCAGTCTGGCTGGAAGAGGTACCTTACAGCTCCTAGTCTCTATACTTCTTTGATGAGGCCTAAACATTCTAAGGGGGCTCAGAGGTAAAGAATCTGCCAATGCAGGATACTTGGATTCCATCCCTGGGTGGGGAAGATCCCCTGGAGAAGGAAATGGCAACCCACTCCAGTATTCTTGCCTGGGAAATCCTGGATAGAGGAGCATGAGAGGCATGGGAGATGGGTTAAGAAAGTCGTTAGCAGTTACTCATGTAAAAACTGGGGGAGGACTTTATGTCCTTTGCTTTGTTACCTTTACAGAAGAGGTAACAGAAGACTCAGTGGGAGCCCGTGGTGGGTGTGAGCAGCTGTGGCTGTGCAGTGAGTACTCGCTGAATGTTGTGACTGGCTGCAGGAGACAAAATGGCTAACTATCCCCTTCTCTTTCTAGGTTTCACAAGTGGAAGTCTGTATTTTCCATGTCCTGTGGCGCTCAGTGAGCATCCTACTTTCCTCATCCCTCAGTCCCTGTTACCCACTACTCTTGACCAAAGATCCATGGTCGCAATGTTTTATAACATGGCACAGTTCCAACAATATGGTGGCTGCTGGAAAGAAATGAAAACAAAAGACACACAAACAGAAGCTGAACCTCAGCAGGCTGAAAATTTGGACAAAAAGCAAGATGTGAACTCAGAAGGTAACAGCCATGACATGAGAATGGTGACCAGTATCCCTGAGAATGTGGCTGAAGAGGAAGAGGTGGAGAGCAATGGCCGCCCTGAGGGAGGTATTCCCTCACCTACCTGGTTGGCTCAGGTCAACAAAGTAGATGAGGGCATCCAGGGTGACGTGGGTCAGTGCCATGATGCACAGCCTGAGTCATCATCAGAAAGCAGTGGACCGTGGTGGGATTATCGGGACCTCTTTGAATCTGATGATGATGATTTTGATTCTGAGAGTTATGAGGAGTTCATTCCCCACCTCTCAATGTCCCCTGTCCCCCTGCCAAATGAGGTAGGTGAGGGCATACAGCTCAGGAAATATCCCCAGCAAACATCCTCCAGAGGTGACACTCACATCCTCCGTGAAGAATGTCATTATACCGCCCCTCATGCCACCCTGTACAGAGTGGATAAGGGTATCCAGGGGGAAATGAGAGAAGGAGCAAAGCAGATGGCGAATGGGTACCAGCATGAAGATGAATACGTAGATGAGTTACACAATAACTGTGAGCAGCACAGTTCCTCCCCTACCTGGTTGCCCCTGGTCAACAGAGTAAATGAGGCCATCCAGGGTGACATTGTTCAGTGCTGTGATAAACAGAACAAGCCATCATCAGAAAGCAGCGAAGGGCCACGGTGGGAGTATGAGGATCTCATTGAATTTGATGATGATGATTATTCTGGTGGTTATGAGGAGTGTTTTTATTCCCCTATACTGTTCCCTGCCTCCCTGAAAAATGAAGGAAGTGAGGACATACAATTGGAGACAGACCCCCAGCAAATGCCATCCAGAAGTGATGATCATATCCTCCATGAGGGATGTCGGTATTCCGCCCCTCCTCCTACTCTGCATAGAGTGGATGTGGGCATCCAGTGGGAAATGAGAGAGGCAGCAGAGCCAATGGAGAGTGGGTACCAGGATGAAGATGAGTATGAATATGAAAGTGAGGTAGAGAATAACTATGAGAGGTACGGTTCCTCCCCTTCGTGGTTGACCCAGTTCAACAAAGTGGATGAAAGCATCCAGTGTGATATGAGATATGTAGCAAAGCAGATTGAGTGTAGGAGCCAGGATAAACATGATTATGAAGGTGAGGAACAGAACAGTAGAAGGTGAGAACAGAGAACAGGGGCAGGGTTCCTCCCCTACCTGGTTGGCCCAGGTCAACAAAGTGGATGAGGGCATCCAGTGCAACGTGAGTTGCTATGAAGCCCAGGTAGAGAAATCTCCCCAGCAAATGCCCTCCAGGGGTGAAGAGACAGCATCAGACAGCAAAACCAAGGGATCATGGCAAAAAAAACAGTTACAAACAGGAAACTGAATGTGGATAAAGATGAAGTGACCTTAAATGATGAAACTGAGGAGGTATATAATGAGAACTTGAAAAGATGTGCAAAAGTTAAAAAGACCATGAAAGGCACGAAGCTGAAAGACATGAACAACTTCTCAAATGCTAAGACAGCCTATCTGTTGAAGAAAACTACTGCCTTGACTGTAGTGCTTCCTGAGGATTCAAGAAGACTCTGAGTTGGAAGAGGAAGGTGACATGGATGAGGTAGAATGCCTCCTTGAAGAAGTGAATCTACAGGGCCCTCTGACATCTTCCAAAGGAAGGTCTTATCATGAGGCTGGAAGGATAATCAGGATGCCACTAAGAGCTCTGTCCCTTCTCGACTTGTGGCCTGGCCCACCAGAAATAAGTGCAAGTTATTCCAAGTTTGTGGTGAATGTGAGTGTGTCCCTGCGGTTTACCAGTGGAAACGACGGGATGGCTGTGAAAGCACTGGTGTCAGGCTCCACAGCAGACCCACCATGGCCAAGCCGGAGGGACTGCAGTCCAGAAAGCCTCTCACAAATCACTGGAGTGTGAGTGACTAATGGGTTCATGTACTATTTAGTTGTCTGTGCTGGTTCCCTACCAGGTGAATCAGCAGCATTTCCTCATTTTGAAAGTGTGCTGTCACTTAAAGCATACTGTGCTGTGTGCCAAGTTGATTCAGTCGTGTCTACCTCTTTGCCACCATGTGTACTGTAGCCCACCAGGCTCCTCTGTCCACAGGATTCTCCAAGGCAAGCATGCTGGAGAGGGCTGCCATTCCGTTCTGCAGGGGATCTTCCCAACCCAGGGATCGAGCCTGCGTCTCTTATGTCTCCTCCATTAACAGGCAGATTCTTTAACACTAGTGCCACCTGGAAAGCCCTATTAACTATACTGCCCATATTCAAAGGATCTGCAAAAAGAATCTTAAGTTAGAATTCCTGCATTCAGGGAAAATGCAGTGTAATCTGAGACAAAGTGCTCTAGTAGATGATAGAGATCTGGGTGGTGGTGGTAAGGAGAGTTTGGCATAGTCAAGAGAACATCGATCTAGCAGGACTGCTGAGAATGGGCGGTCCATGTGGAGGCAGAGAATTGGAACAGACAGGATCTGTGGTTTGGAGGTGAGAGGAGAAAGTTTTGGAGTGGGAATGGAAACAGCAGCCTGAGCTCAAATGGACAGCCAGGGCAGAATTCTGTTTGAGAATCATCCTGCCAGAGGGGAGAATTGTGAGGAATTGGGAAAGAGGCTAAGAATAGGGTAAAGGAGTGTTTCTTCTCACTTAGAGTTTTATCCTGTAGGCAATAAGCGACTAATTCAGATTGAGTAGAGAAATGAAATGAATGTGCTCTAGGAATTTCAACCAGCATATAAAGTATTTTATAGGAGAAATTAGAATGGAAAGTGCTTATATGGCTGAAAATCAGTTTTATTCAACAGAACAAAGTGGTGAGGGTTCTGATTCACACAGGAGTAAAAAATATGTGCAAGGACTAAAAACCTTTTTAAAAAGACTGGAGTTTGAAGTTGGGAAGAGTTGATTTGCTTTGCTGTGTGGGTTGTGGGTAGCAGGAGTGTAAAATGGTGAGATTGAGGGACTGGACCAGCAGACCACCCACACCTGGTTGAAGCTTGAGTTTGGAGCACCCTAGGACTGGCAGGGGCACAGCTGACAGGAGTGGGGAGGGAGCACCCTAAGGAGAACTTTGGGAGATGATTACATCTGGGGTGCAAAGAATGAAGCAAAGCAGGTAAGTGAAGAATAGGATACATAATGGTCCCAGGGAAGTTTAAGTTTCTGGCTTAGTCCTAAAACCTTGAGACTGAAGAAATATGTAAGCCTACCCCTTCTACCAAAGGCTGGGATATTGTCATAACTAAACTCCTAATCATTAACATGACTTTTTGATTCATCCTTAGTGATTTGGAAGAGATTTTTAAAAACAGGATGAGTTTATGAGCCAATTTTTTGCTTTTGGTATGTTTGGTCCTTTTTTAGTCCAGAGATAAGCTTCAAAATAACTATCTTAAAAGAGGTTGAGGGTGGTCCCGTTGAGGTGAGGCTCAATGAATGAAAGAGGCTGGGAACCACTACATTGTGTGCATGAAGGATCTTTATACAATGTCTTTAAGGCAGAAGTACCCCTTCTTAACAAACACCATCTTATGCTGGTACAGTGGATAGTGTGCACACAGCTCCACCTGGTCTGGACCCACCCTGTGTGGCCCACAGCTCCTCTCAAGTCACCTGTATAAAACCTTAACACCAATGAATATGAGGACCACCTGAGGTGAAACCCAAGGGACCACCCCCCAATGCATCCTTTGTCCCCCATGGCATTTCTACACGGAATATCCTGTTACAGGATTATTGAAGCATAGACTCTGCAAGCAGCTACAGTCCAGTGGAAGACCAATGCTCTTGCAGCCAGAAGCCCTGGAGTCAAGGCACTGCTCTGCCTCTTACCCCAGATAGTAACAATTGCAAGGCAGCTTCCTCATCTATCGCCTAGAGATCATGCCCTGACTTTAACAGCGTGGTGTGAGAATGAATTAAAAGTGAACTCATTTGTAAACAGTGGTCTGTAACTTGCGTGCATTGAGTCTGTTACTTGAAACCCTTCCACACTCACACTGCATGACTTTGACTTCTTTCCACAGTGGAATCCAAAGTCCTTGGTTGATACGTGGACCAGAAGTTCCCTGGCATGTTCATTGTCTGGGACATCTGGTATACAGTCTTCTGGCTTAGTCTCATCTTCCTGAGATGAGTGTGTAAGCTCTTTGGCAAAAAAAAAACCAAAAAACTGGAATTCACCTGTTTGAGAACACAGCATATCCTGGCTTTCTCATGGGCTGGAGATCCTAATGTCATCATAAGTGACCTTCTGAAGAGCTAGACAGACAACACAAAAGAGTGGAAATAACTATCCTAGAAGAGCTAGCTGTACATGAAAACAAAGTAGCTGTTCTTAAAGCAGTTACTAGTGTTTACACAGAGATGATCTGTGAGCTCCAAGTTCTGATTCTAGATCACAAAATCAGATTCTAAGATCACAAAGTTTTCTCCTAACTTAGACAAAGCATAAAATCAAAAGTTTCCTGATATAATAAAAATAACATGCTAAAATAGCCACTATCATGTTTATAATCTCATACATGCCATTTCAATCAGTAGAAAACTACAATGAACCAAAATAAAAAGGGTCTTTTTAGTAAAAGCTAAAAAATTTGTTTTTAGGTGACTCAGGGCTTCCCTTTTGGCTTAACTGGTAAAGAATCTGCCTGCAGTGTGGGAGACCTGGGTTTGATCCCCGGGTCGGAAGATCCCCTGGAGAAGGGAAAGGCTACCCACTCCGGTGTTCTGGCCTGGAGAATTGCATGGACAGAGGAGCCTGGTAGGCTATAGTATAGGATCGCAAAGAGTTGGATGTGACAGGAGCAACATTTTGTAACTAAAGGTTAATAAAATATGCCCAGTAGTCAGATTCTATATAAATATACTGATGCTGTATTTCTATACCACATCATGCTGGGATGTAGAACTTAAATTCACTGAAATAACAACTTGGTTTTTTATTTTTGGAAGAAGAGAAAGCAAAAGGTTGCAGGGAAAATTGGAGGGAAGAAGTTTTAACCTAATCATAGTTCCAACCTGTCATTACAGTTGTGTGTGATTTACCTACCATAACTTCCAAGTTCCACAACACTGAGAGGCTCATGGGGGTAGGATGTGAGTGATCTATTCTAACAAGGAAGGGGGTGATGCAGGAGGGAGGAAGCAAAGCCAGAGGGAAGGGCCTGTTGTAGGGGAAGGAGGTGGGAATGATCTGTCCCAGAGCCCCACCCCACCCCCCACCACAATCCACAGCTCTGGATTCAAGATCTCCCTACAGGCCAGGCCTGCCCTCCATGGGGGCTGTGGGGCTGCCATCTGCTGCTCAGCTCCCTGATCACCCACCGTGCCCTTTACTGACCTCTCAGGACTTGGGACGTGGGACTCCTGCTAGACAGGCAGCACCCAGTAAAGAACTACCGCTAGGACATCTAGTGGTTGAGTGGTTAAGAACCCATGTGCCAATGCAGGGGACATGGGTGGGCTCCCTGATCTGGGAGGATCCCACATGCTGCAGGGCGAATGTGCCCGCGCACTGCAACAGAGAACCTGAGCGTTGCAGCTAACACCCAGCACATTCAAATACATGTATTTTAAAAAGCTGCCAGAGAAACAGAAGACAGATTGTGAGCACACTTTCCTTCTGCCAACAGAGCCCTCAGACCCCAGGGTTTTAAGGATACAAATCACGCCTGTACTGCCATTTCTACTTCAGATTGCTCCGCTGGGACATCCAGAAATGGCTTCTGGATGCCAAATCTAGAAAAGCAGAACCAACAACTGCTCGTGTTTGTTTTTTTTCTAAATTAATGTAACAGTGTATTACTTTTAGGTGTGACAATGTTTAGTTTCAAGTACTGACACATTCCAGGCTATGCAACACATAGCGTGGGTGTCTCCTTTTAAATGTGAGACATAATGGATGCAACCCCCTTCTTAAAGTAGTTGGAAAAGGAGGCAGGACCACTGAGTATCTCAGGTCTTCAGTGTCTCTACAAAGAAATTTTACTGAGAGAGGGCATGGGCACTGTGACCAGTTTAAAATTCTGTCTTGACTTCAACAACTTGGAAATAGGCAAGTCCTCAAACTGCTATACACAGTGATTTCAGAGATGATTAATTTTCTGACCTTTTTTTCTCATTCCAGCTTAATTTTCTGAATTTTGTACAGTAGAAATGTCTCTCCTGGCATTAGGAAGCCATTAGTAAACACAAAAATGTTAAATCATTTAGCAGTCAAATACGTTGATTATCCCAAAATGAATATAGGAAGATCTCCAAAAGTTTTAAAAAACAAAAAGCAGTAGTATACAGGACAATGTGTTCCATATGCTTGTATTTGTGTGTACAGGAAAAAAGGGATTGTGTGTTTACACATTTATATAAACACAGACACGCATATACAGGAACTGAGTATCTCTGGAAGATTACCTGAGGGAGGGAGTTTTATTTTCACTTACATTTATTTATATGCAAATACATTACCTCAAACAATGTTCAATGTTTTTTAATTACAGAAGAAAAAAAAAAAACGAAGTTAATGCCACTTTCCTGACATCTATGTCCCAGGACAATATAACTCTAAGCCAAAAGTAACCTAGTACTTAGTATTTTGCACCCCTCACACACACTTTTTTCCTATTACGAGCTCATTTCTGCTAGAGTTATATAGATAGGCTGTATTTTTGTTTTAGAATTTCAATGTTACTTCTCTAATTGTTTCAGGAGTTGTTAAATTTTCACTCTACCTCTAACCAACTTGATATTTCCTCCTACCAAACAGGTACATTAAACTTTCAGGTGATATGGAATGTTCAATGTTCAACTTAAACTTACTCCCTGCAGAAGTAATCAGTCAACAATTATCACACCAGGCACAGTGTTAAGTAAGTACCAGAAGGGAGAACTGAGGGGATAAGGGTACTCTTAATGAAATCTAGAAAAGCCACAGTTAAAACTGCTCTTAGAAACCCCCATGTAACTCTTGATAAAGGTAACTTCATCTTGGGATCCACAAAATGGAGGCCTACTCAGTGACCCAGCTCACGTCACAAATGAAATCAAAACCTAAGTCGTCGTGCACTAACCGGAAATGCCTCGCTGTCGAGGAAACCTAGAATACCCCTGGCACGATCCTCCAACTTAGCCTAGTTTATCTTACCCTAGATAAGAGGACCTGCTAGCCTTAAATCCCTGACCTCCTCAGTCAGTGCAGTCACTCAGGCCTGTCTGACTCTTTGCGACCCCAAGGACCGCAGCAGCATGCTAGGCTCCCCTGTCCATCACCAACAAAGCATGGCCCCACCCACCAGAACAAGAGCCAGTTTCCCAATCAGTCTCTCCCATCAGGAAGCTTCCCTAAGCTTCTTATCCTTATCCATCTGAGGGCCAAGAGAATGAAAACCACAATCACAGAAAACTAATCAAACTGATCACCTGGACCACAGCCTTGTCTAACTCAGTGAAACTAGAAGCCATGCCATGTAGGGCCACCCAAGACTGATGGGTCATGGTGGAAAGTTCTGACAAAACATGGTCCATTGGAGAAGGAAATGGCAGTTCAGTATTCCTGCCTTGAGAACCCCATGAACAGTATGAACCTGACCTCCTGGCCAATCACATTGTTTCTGAGTTGCTGAAACCAAGTCACTATAAAACCAAGTTCCCCTTCTGAGTTTATGATTTATCTCTATATTCAAAACTTTATTCCCTTTCTTGTCCTGCCCCTGTTACCCTCAGGACTGAGGAGTATCAAAAGTGAGGATTCACTTCAGTTCAGTTCAGTCACTCAGTTGTGTCCAACTCTTTGCGACCCCATGAACAGCAGCACGCCAGGCCTCCCTGTCCATCACCAACTCCCGGAGTTTACCCAAACTCATGTCCATTGAGTCGGTGATGCCATCCAACCATCTCATCCTCTGTCGTCCCTTCTCCTCCTGCCTTCAGTCTTTCCCAGCATCAGGGTCTTTTCCAGTGAGTCAGCTCTTCACATCAGAACTGTGCATGACAGAGAACTTACCTGCCTTGAGCAGTTTTTTAAAAACACGATGGGCATGCAGGCTTCAGTAGTTGTGGCGCATGGGCATAGTTGCTCCGCCGCATGTGGGATCTTCCTGGACCAAGCATTGAATCCATGTATATCCCCTGCATTGGCAGAAGGATTCTTAACCACTGGACCACCAGGGAAGTCCCTGTCTTACAGTTTAAATGCAGCAAATACTATTCTCTCCACTAACATGTAAAAGATCTATATACCGAGTCTCATCTCTATAATCAAGTCTTTGCCTCAGTTGCATCTGCCTTAAAAAGCTACATCTAAGGCAGTGAGTCAGGCTTTGGTGAGGAACAGAACTACCTAGAGAACTTATGAACTTGGTAAAATGCAAAGATCAAAGGCCCTGTCCTATTTCAGTAAGCCTTGGCCTGTGTTCTGTAGTAGCTCTCCAAGTCATTCTGACTTGTCATACCAGTCTTGAAACCAAAGTCTGAGGCAAACTGACCTAACTCACCAACGCCAGCATAGCTTCAGCCTTTTCTGCTAAGGCCCCACCTTCACTACAGAGCCCAGCACATACAGCCCAGCCGCCACAGAAACAAACACACCTGTATAAAAACAGCCATTCACCAGCAGACTCCCAAAGTGAAAATCCTTTCACATCATTTCAGCTTAAAATCACCTCTTGTACTCTGCCAGAATCTTCAATCACATTTTCTCCCCAATTTTTACTCCTCTAGATCCAATATTCCTTGCCCATGCACTAAATTTTGAGGGATTTTAGAGCCCAATAAATAGAGCTCTTATTATGTATAACAGTGGTTCTCAACCAAAATAATAGCAAATGAAGGAACAGACAAAGGATTAATCTCAAAAATATACAAGCAACTCCTGCAGCTCAATTCCAGAAAAATAAATGACCCAATCAAAAAATGAGCCAAAGAACTAAACAGACATTTCTCCAAAGAAGACATACAGATGGCTAACAAACACATGAAAAGATGCTCAACATCACTCATTATTAGAGAAATGCAAATCAAAACCACAATGAGGTACCATTACACGCCAGTCAGGATGGCTGCTATCCAAAAGTCTACAAGCAATAAATGCTGGAGAGGGTGTGGAGAAAAGGGAACCTCTTACACTGTTGGTGGGAATGAAAACTAGTACAGCCGCTATGGAAAACAGTGTGGAGATTTCTTAAAAAACTGGAAATAGAACTGCCATATGACCCAGCAATCCCACTTCTGGGCATACACACTGAGGAAACCAGATCTGAAAGAGACACGTGCACCCCAATGTTCATCGCAGCACTGTTTATAATAGCCAGGACATGGAAGCAACCTAGATGCCCATCAGCAGATGAATGGATAAGGAAGCTGTGGTACATATACACCATGGAATATTACTCAGCCGTTAAAAAGAATTCATTTGAATCAGTCCTAATGAGATGGATGAAACTGGAGCCCATTATACAGAGTGAAGTAAGCCAGAAAGATAAAGAACATTACAGCATACTAACACATATATATGGAATTTAGAAAGATGGTAACGATAACCCTATATGCAAAACAGAAAAAGAGACACAGAAATACAGAACAGACTTTTGAACTCTGTGGGAGAATGTGAGGGTGGGATATTTCTAAAGAACAGCATGTATACTATCTATGGTGAAACAGATCACCAGCCCAGGTGGGATGCATGAGACAAGTGCTCGGGCCTGGTGCACTGGGAAGACCCAGAGGAATCGGGTGGAGAGGGAGGTGGGAGGGGGGATCGGGATGGGGAATACGTGTAAATCTATGGCTGATTCATATCAATGTATGACAAAACCCACTGAAATGTTGTGAGGTAATTAGCCTCCAACTAATAAAAAAAAAAAGAAAAAAAACAAAACAGTGGTTTCTCAACCACTGTGACTGTTTTGCCCTAAGGGGACACTTGGAGCCATTTCCCTGGGAGGAGCAGGGAAGGATACCACTGGCACCTAATTGATCCTACAATGCACGGACAGTGCATGCTTCTAAGAATTATCCAGACAAAAATGTCAGTAGCACCAAGGTTAAGAAACCCTTATTTACAATAGTATCCATTCTAAAAGAAATGCAATGTAAGACAAAAGTATAAGCAGATGGGAGTCAGACCATTATCGGTATTACTGCTAAAGACTAGATTAAGAGACATACTTTATCTGTAGGCAAGTGGACTTCCTGTCGCTGAACCCCAGAATTAAAACCAATCTGCTTGCCACAGACTAGATAACTGGAGGCCTCCCTTTGTGAGGTCACATTTCTGGAGAACTCACAGCATGTTGGAATTAAGCACATGTGCTCCCTGCAGGCTACTAACTCCCAGGAGGAAACAAGTGAGCATGACCAACCACCCAGCTCCTGCCCGATATCAAGTAAAAGAGGAGAAAGAGGATGGCATTACTTCACTTATGTTCCCTCCAAAGGGAAAAATAATAGGATGAAAGTATTGCCTCCTCTCCCTCCAACAGGGTCACAAGTAGTGGGATGGAATAACAGACTCCTAAGAACCTACTGTTAAATCTATGCAAAGTTTGCAAGCCAGCTATTAAACCCATGGCTGCTTGAAACCAGCCAAGCAGGAATGTTTACACCATGAAAGTAAAAACACACACAAATCAGTGCTTTGTTTTCTGGAAAGTAAAGTTAGGTCCTTTTACCATTTGGAAACACTGAAACTGAAGATGGATTCAAGACTGCAATGAAACGAAATATAATAAAGCACTAAAATATATATTATATAAAATCATATGGTTCTAATCATAGATAAAAACCATTATGGACAAGGCCAACACAAAAAAAATTATTCATAAAAAGTACCAACAAAAAAAAAAAAAAGTACCAACAAGCAAACTACAAATTGGGGAAGTTACTGTAAAATGCATGATTAAGAGTAACCTATTAAGAATTCTTACAGATTAGTAAGAAAGAACAGTATCTCAGTGGCAAAACCCTTATATAATTCATAAAATACAAATGAGTTCCAACATTAATTTTAAAAAATTAAACATACGAGATTTTGCCTATCACAATGGCAAAGAGGGGAAAAAATAGAACATAGCCAAGGTTGATAAGTATGTGATGGGTACTACGAAAAACTGGGCTTCCCAGGTGGCTCAGTGATAAAGAATCTGCCTGCCAATGCAGGAGACGCAGGGAGATGTAAGTTTGATCCCTGGGTCGGTAAGATCCCCTGGTGCAGGAAAGAGCAACCCACTCAAGTATTCTTGCCTGGAAAATCCCATGGATGGAGGAACCTGGTGGGCTGTAGCACATGGGGTTGCAGAGAGTCGGACACAACTGAGCACGTACACTAAGAAAAACTACGTTAGGCTGGCATAAACTTTTTGTTGGCAACTGACAGTATCTACCATTGACCTTACCATGTAAGGTAAATATGTACTAAATTGACCTTACAAATTCTTGAATTTATTCTAAGGAAAATAAAAATATATAAAGATTTAGTTAATACTACTGTGACCAGTAATAAAGAATAGGCTAAATAAGTTATGGTAAAACCATTTAATAAAATACCTTACCCACATTAATGCTGCTGAAATATTTGACACAGAAACTTTCTCACCATTTAAATTCAAAAAAGTCTTAAATGGAGGCAACAAAACAGTACATTTAGGAAAAGCAAGTTTTTTAAAAAATGTACTCAGAGTGTATTAACGTCTAAGAGCATATACAGCAAAGTGTGATTAATATTTTCCTTTTTACATTTCTACAATGTGCATATATTATCTGGGTATGTTGCTTGTTTGTTTTTAATAGGAGTTAATGATGGATGGCATCATCGACTTGATGGGCATGGGTTTGGGTAGACTCCGGGAGTTGGTAACAGACAGGGAGGCCTGGCGTGCTGCGATTTATGGGGTCGCAAAGAGTCGGACACGACTGAACTGAATGAACTTAAGTTCAGTTAAAAAAAAAAAAGCATCAGAATCTGCAATGAGTTTTGTAAACAATCATTTCTAGTCTTTTAAATGTACCTGTTCAAAATCAAGGCTCATCATTTTGTTTGGAACAATTTTTGTTTGAGAATCAAATGTCATGTAGATGAGGAAGCAAATAAGCATAAAATGACAGGAAAGTGAGTCAAAGTAGTTACAAGCTTTGTTTCACTGGCTATTGCAGTATAATAAATAAAATGGCAGTTAACAAAAACACATTTATTTTTGTCTTCAAAGAACAAACTGTTCTTTTCCCAATATAATCATGATTAACTTACAAAAATGGGCATTTACAATGCATCTTCAAAGCATTTCCCTTTAACGGGAAACTTGGCTTCACAGAATACAAACATTAAAAGGTTAAAAAAAAAAAAACTTCTATTCTGTTGTCATTATAAAATAAAACCTAGCGTAAGTCAAGGAAATCCTTTCATACTTCAGGTCCTTCTCCTCCAGGAACCAGCTGCAAAGGAGGAAAAAGTTTAATACTTAGTTTAGTACTACATGATCTAAAAACCCCTACTGAGAGCTCAATGACTGGTCACTGACCAGTCTTTGCCTCTCCCTCATATTCCCATTTTCCCCGTCACTTCTGTTTACAATCCCAACAGTATCAATTAATACTTAGTGATTTAGTGTCTCAACAATAATAAATGATTAAAATAAATGAGTAAAATAAATGATTAAAAAGGACAAGCAGGGACTTCACTGCTGGTGCAGTGACTAAGACTCCATGCTCCCAATGCAGCGGGCCCGGGTTCGATCCTTGGTCAGAGAACTGGATCCCACACATTGCAACTAAGTAAAGATCTTTCGAGATGCAACTAAGACCTAATGCAGCCAAATAAATAAATAAATATTTTAAAAAATACACAAAATAAAAGGCATAAGCAAACTAATCTTAGGCCTAATGTCATTGTCAACAGTTTGGCCACAGAACCCTGATCAACAGAGCATTCCCTTCACATCCTAAGCACCGCTGGGTCGAGAGCATTTAGTCAAGCAAGTTAGTTCTGTAATCCCTGCTCCACAAAGATGGCTTAACATCTAAATAAAAGACCTTCACTGTCTTACCATTGTTATATTATTTCCATTTAGCAAAATTTGATCTAGTTTAGTAATTCTTCTTCCTTCTGGTGTGATTTCACTAAACAAAAAGATTTTCAAAAAGTCAGGATAAAGAGTGATAGTCAAAGCCAACATTTTGATCTGCCAAAAGGTTAGTTATTATATATACATGAACTGTACAGACACTTTCTAGAGAGAAGGTTATTCCCCCAGTGATGTCAATTCTCCAAAGGCAACAGAGTGGACTTACTGGCCTAAGACCCATATCCCCTAGTGCACATCTTCATCTAAAAAACTGAAACTTGCCAAGGAGATCAAATAGGAAATAAAATGTTTACATATATATATATATATATATACACACACATAAGTTGTAATTAATTGAAAACATTAAAT